>NW_010972622.1:269606-338699 GCF_000737465.1 Haliaeetus leucocephalus
TGAGGGATTGCAAATAGGGGGTGGGTGTCTTGAGGGGGCCTTAAGGTTTGCAGATGGGGGGGTTTAAGGGGAGGGGGGTCATGTGGTGGGAGTCAGGAGAGAACCCTGAAGAGGTTTTGGGGAGTCTTGAGGGACTGCACACACGGGGGGGGTCTTGAGGGCTGGGGAAGCTTTGGAAGATGAGAGAGAATTGGGCGGGGGGGGTGTCTTTGGAGATTGTAGATATGGGAGACTCTTTGGTGTGCAGGTCCTGGGGGACCCTGAAAAGATATGGGACGTCCTGGGGGATGGCAGATACAGGGACCTCAGGGGTTAGAGGAGCCTCAGGAGGGATTGTGTGGGGGACCCCCTGAGGTGCAAGTGCTGGGGGAACCCCTTTAATTGGGACTCTGTCCTCCTGGATGAAGAGGGGTTTGGACTCGGCCTGGTGGCTCATAACTCTTTTGGGGCAGCTGGGGAGGATCCAGGCCTATATGTAGGGGCTCCCAGTGGTAAGCAGATGTGTAAAGGATGTGGAGGGGTTGTAGGTGCTCATGGGGGTGAGGTGGGGAATAGGGTGTAGGCTGGGGTATGGCTGTGGATCTGCAGGGTGTTGAGAGGCGGGGGACTCTCAGCCCCATGCAGTCCCAGGTGGATCAGTGACTCCCACAACACTGAGTAAAGGAAGACATGCAAACAGCAGGAATTAGAGAATTAAGTAGTTTCTTCTGAAGTCTGAAACAGTGGTTAATTCTCACTGGGGCACTTCAAGAGCTCAAAGTTCTGAGAGCTTGTTGAAGTGGTGAGATTTCACCGCGCACTTGCTCATCTGCCACTGGTGCCATGGAATCTGTTGCCTCTCAGTAGCTCCAACTTTGCGAGCACAACCTGGGTTACGTCTCAAAGCTGTTTTGTTCCTACTGCCAGAAGTGTTGGTACGGAGTCCCTCAAACTTACTAAGGAAAAGAGATCGGCTGGCTCAGATGTGAGGTGAAATGTGTGTGACAACAAAACCTCCTTGTTCTGCTCAGCTTTCCTTGTTTTGTTCTTTCTGTCTGTCAACTCTTCTTTACCAAGTCCCATCGTTCTCTTTATGAAGCTATCACTTCTTTCCCTGCTCAGGTCCCTCGAAAGACAACATTTCAATTTAACGTTCAGGAGTACAATGTAAAAGTGTCGTTAACACTTCAGCGGACTTCCCAATTTATTTTGCCTCACTAGAGTGCTTGTTGGGCAGGGACTTTTCTTCTGCCAGGCACGGTCTGAAGGAGTTGTCTAGTTCTTTGCAAACTGCTTTTAAAATAGTTATCACTAAAATGCAGTCATTTCTGGAGAGGAATTCAGTAGCAGTTCTCAACCACGGGCTTTGCTGAACAGTTTTTTGGATTGGGGTTTTCTCAGCAGAGACTAAGAATAACTTCACTGTTTGAATGTGGAGGAGAAGGTTGTGGGAGGTGGATTGAACAGCCAGATTCTTGTTTGGGAAATGAGTAGGGTTAACATCCTTGGTCCTTGTTTCCTTGAAGTGAGAGATGATATTCACCTTCTGTGACATGAGTGGGGTAATGACTGTTGCCAACTGTAATCACTTTGTGGGCTGGAGAGTGCTGGAGTGCTTGTTTGCTCTTAGTGTTAAAAACAAACAAACAAAAAAGGTGTGGGTTCAGCTGGTGGAAGCAGCTAGTCAGCAATCGACCTGCGAGGTTTGTAATGATTACCTGCGGCCAGGATGGTCTTTTCTCAGAAGAGTGTTTTATTTCTGATCCTAGAAGTTGGTTGGGAATTGAGAATTAGGAGGCTATTTTAGTATCCGATAGACCTCACTGCTTTGAGAACTTTAATGCAGCCATGAATTTCCTTAATTGCGTGCCAATCTTTTGGTTATAACTAATTGTAGTATGTTAAACACTTCCTCTCCTTTTTGGCAGTTGCCTGTCAACTAACTGTAAAAAATTATCATGTCCACCTTACTTACCGCTTAGCCAAACTAGGCATCTAGTTATTTTAATCTTTCCTTGTAAATCAATCCCTCCAGCTGCTTAACTGTATTTTCCTGAATGCCTTCCAATTTGCCAATATCCTTCTGATACCGAATAGCTTGGAGTTGAACGTGGTTTGCATCAGAGTGCTGGAGATGGGGACTTTCCCTCCTTGCTCTCTGTCTGCTCAGATTATAAGAAGGAAAAGCTTTATGCAAACTTTGTGAAGGTGTTAAACCTCCCACTTGCAATTTGTCTTTTGCTCTAACTTAACTTTTCCCTGTTGAGGGATATTTCTAATATTAGTTTCTACTTGTTCTTTCTCATATTTCTATTTTCTCAAGGTTCCTTATTTTCCAGTCTTCTCCAGCATTTCCCACCGTATGTATTTAGTGCTCTGATTTTCTTTCTCTGTGATTTATGAAGATGTCACGTGAAAATGAACTTGCCGTTGAGCCTTGCTGAGTCCCGCTCTTAGATGCTGAGCCCACCTTGGTACTTTGCAAGTGTTATTACTCTTTTTAAGCTGGTTGATGGGACTGTTGCTAGTCTGAGTTAACTTGGAAGCGCTGTACAATCCATGTGGCACGACTGTGATGGTGATTGCATAGGTATGCCGTGTAGGAAGATGGCAAAAATAAAAGGACGTGGCTTAAAAAAATCAAACTTCACATTAATTTCTTTGTTACCATCTTTTCCGAAACCCCTCGGAGCCCAGCTGGAGGAGACCCTGACTGGAGGATGTTCTCGGGATGGCTGAAAGGGGTTTGTGGACGTGGCATGGGGCAGGCAGGAAATTTCCCTTGCCTGTTTTGAAAGATGGGGAAGTTTGAGAGAGGAAGTGTGAGTGGATGGGTGTGAGAGGATGGTTGGGGAGGGGAAGAAACCGAATCCTCCTTTGGTCCTCCTTGAACACGCAGGAGCCTGCTTGCAAAGTCCACCAGTTTTACGTGACAAGGCAGCCAGGAGGAACTGGAGCTCTTCTGAGGGTGTGCAGTGGGGATCAGGGCAACAAGGACACATCCTTGCCCAGAGCAGGTTGCTGCTTCTTTGTGGTGGAAACATTTTTAAAATGGCTTAGTAAAATACGCTCAGCTTCTGGCAGGCCTCATGGTGCATGTGTTGGTTTTTTTGCAGCATGTGTTAGTAGAGGATCTCTGGGTTGGATTTTGTTTTGGACACATTTTCTGCTGCATCACATGTGATGCTTTTTCGTGTTCTGTTTCGTTTTATTTATCCTTCTGACTTTCTTGGGGCCTTTTTTTTTTTTTTTAACATTCCTAGCACTGAGAATTGAGGCCAGATTTCCAAAACCGCCCTTCCCCCAGTCATTTAGCACCCAACTATGATGCATTTTGAGAGGAAACGCTGGGAGAAAACATTTTTTTGCAATAGACCTTTGGGAGTGGGGACCTGTTGCTTCCTGTAACTTCATTAATTTTTTTTCCCCCCCTTTTAAAGTAATCTAGTTTCTTGGTTTTGGTTTCAAGGAACTTGTGATACAATGGGTGAATGCTGAGTAGTGTAGGCTGAGCAGACATGTAAGCAAGGGTTTCCCTGGGGAGGTAGAAATGGTTTCTGTTTGGTGTAGAGGTGTGTAGGAAGCTGCCTATAGAGACTAAAACAAGAGCACGTTTATAGTCTCGCTTCCTTTTGAATATAAAACCGAGGTTTTAATCAGCCTTCACAATATTTGTCACACTTTTTTGTCTGGCTGATGAATTCCTACATCATGTCACTTGAAGTCCTCAGCGAATCTCTTAATTCTGCTCCTCCGCTTCTTCAAATTGCTTTGCCCAGATCCAAAAAAGTTAAGGCTTAACCTGTGTGCAGTCTTGCTCTGCTGGCAGAAGCAGTGAGAGCAGGAGTTTGAGGCTGGCCGAGCTGTATCTGTGGCCTCAGCCCTCCTCCAAGCAATGCACACACAGGCGCGTAAGCTGCGAGACCGGGCCATGGAGAGCACGCACGCTGGAGGACACCAGGATTTCCTAATTTACAGCCCTTGGAGGTGCCGGTATCCAGAGAGGTTCCTCTCCAAGCTGCTGGTTGATATTCATGTACTTGGGTTTGTTCTCCCTCTTTAGAGCTGATATTTACAGTGTGTTTTGCCGCAATTAGTCTTGGCTCGTGGGAGTTTGGCTTAATTGCTTCTCTGAAGTTCAATTTCATAATCTTCAGGAGGCTTCTTGTTTTTTGTTTTTTTTTTTCCCCACCTCCCTGATACACCTGGTGGGGCATGTGCAATGCAGAAGTCAGCCGTACAGTAGCCTTTATATAGCACATGGTGTATTTTAATGCATGCCAAAGTTTGACATTTATCTTTGAAACATGATAAATTCAGCACCTTAACCAACTCCACAACAGTGTGGTTTCACTGAGGCTAAGCCTAATTTTAATGCAAGCTAATTATTTAGTGGAGCGGGATTTTTTGGCTTGCATCTCTTTCCTCTAAGCTCTTTGTACACTTTGCTGGGGTGGTGGTGAGAGGCCAAGCTGGCTGGGGTGAATTTTCCTATGTCCACGTCTCCCATTTGCTGCTGTCTGTGAGCAGGGGCTACCACCCTGCATTGGGACAAGCACAGAGCTGAGCTTCCAGGCGACAGCAGCCATTTATTGAAGTTTCCCGACGAAAGCCATGTGTTTGGCTCACGGGGAGCAGCGTGGGGACTGCGAACGGCGCTGCCACTCTCGTCAGAGGAGCGAGCCAGCCCGCAGAGAGCCTGCAGCGGTCTGGAATGCCACTCTGCTGTCCCACCCTTGTGCGAGAGAATAAAGCGGCAGTGGAGACACGGTGCCAGCCATTGCAAGCTGGTTCATGAATAAACAAAGCTTTTCTGCCAGCTACGGGCCGTGCTACCCACTGCGGGTATTTCTCTGTGCATGCTCTGCAGAGCTCTGAGCTCTCTTTGTGAGGCATGGCTACCGAAAACCCTAAAAGATAAGCTGTATGAAGACATTTTCCTCCCCTTCTCCTGAAAAAAAGATGTTCGAACTCCTTGGGTGTGAAATGCATGTTGTACCTGGAGTTCAGAAGTGTGTAAAGCTGCAAAGTTCACCACTTCTCTGCCTTTTGGGGACATGATGCCACACTTGCAGTGCTGCCTTTAGCAGAACTCTTGCACAGCTTGCTGCTGCTTTTTTTGCTGATGGAGAATGTTTTCGGCCCAGGCTGGCAAAGACCTTGTTCTGAATACCATTGTTACTATTTAAAATAATAATAATAATAAAAAAGCAGTCTTTCACAGACTTCAGTGTATTAAAGACTTGGCTAGACGTGGACTTGGCAGTGCTAGGGAATAAGCAATGCCCAAATGAGTGTATTTATACCTGTGTAACTAACCGTACTGAGCTGTCTTACACCCTTTAACTGTTTCCAAAGTGAGTAAACCAGACTTGGAGCAGAACATGGCTTTTTGGGTTTTCTGCCAAAAAGCTCTTGTTGGTGCTGAGTCTGCTGAGATGAAGGGAACAGATCTTCAAATCACTAAGTGGTTAATGCTTGCAATTATTTAAAATAGACTTGTTTCTAGAGGTACAGCTGGTCATGTCCACGGCTGAAGATGCTGGAAATCCTTAGAAGTCTTGAAAGTGAGGTTGAACTGCTGCTGGTGAAGTTGAAGTAGGTTGCGTGTGGGCAGGGAAAGCTTTGCCAATTAATCTCCTTGCAGTGAAATGTAAAGTTTTCTTCTACCTCATGCTGTTCTCATTGCAGCAGGATCTGAAGGTAGGCTTGGCAGCCTTTCATGGGCCATTCTTCCACTGTTCCTGGGGTAGGAATATTCCCTTACTTTTTTGAGTGTTGGTAAAATAGAGCCAGAGGAGGAGCAGCAGAGGGAGTTGAGACCCAAAGGCAGATTGTCACCAGGGGTGACAGCAGCTGGGTGTCACGTCTCCTGGAGTTAACTGTTGGGTCCCGAAAATGTGAAGGCAGAGACTTAGCTGAGCATCCCGCAGCGCAGGGTAGATTTACTGTATGAAAGTGAAGCTGAGGAAGTTTGTCTACAACCTTAATCGGATTAGAAGTCTTTATATGGCAGAGTGCACTGTTACAAAGCTGGAGAGTTTATGTAAGAGTGAGCATTGCTCATCATCCAGATCCTCGCTCTGACTGAGCCATGTGCAAAGCAAACATGACGAAACGTGATTTTTTTTGAACACAATCCTGAGTGTGTTGGCAGCATTTTAATGAGCGAGTATGTTTTCTGGTGGAGGTGGTAAGAAACTTCCTGAGGGATGCTCGCTCTTCTTCATGTGGATGTTTTTCATCTTCCTAGCCCATGTTGCTTTCTTTTCCTTTGTTTTTTGGAAAGCTCTCTATTTTTAATGCATATAGAGCACCCGTTTGTATGATCCACGTTTAGGACGCTGTATCCTTCATCTATGTAAGATTTCACGTTTTGAATTATGTAAACTATATATAGGAAATCATTGCTTTGTTCACCACTAAAACGCAATCATTCCAAAGGCAGAATGCAGTTCTAGTTAAACAACTCACAATAATGTACCAGATTTCTAGACATTGCTTATATTTGGAATATTTCTTGCTCCCCTCTGATTTTAGGGCTCGCATATCAAATAATGATGCCATAAAATGTGTGTGCCTTTGAATGCTAAATAAATAAAAATGCCCACATGTGATGTAAATAATAACAGGTGAGACAAAATATTTTTACTTTATGACCATGTGTACATACAAGAGTGCCGTGCCTTTCTGTCCCCTGTCCCGCTGGTGCTATTTCAGTTACTTTAATTCATTGACAAGAGTTTTATCCATAGGTAGTCACTTACATAAGGGGCTCTCCTGTTCTTAACTCCATGCAGCATTGACTTTGGTCTTCCTTTAAAACTATTCACACACCATTGTGGGGAAAATATGTTCAAGCTTGGCTTGGGCTCTTATGTCCCATTTTCAGCATCTTTTTTCTCCCTTTCATTGAAATAAGGGCTCTTAAGCGGCTAAATAATTTCAGGAAATGGGACTCCAGTTTCTAGGTCACTTAGGCATTTCCTAGGTAAAATAATGCATTCTCTAAGGCTTGTCATGGCTTTCTTATAATTATCTCTACTCAGTAAGAAACAGTGGGTCTCTTAGGTTTTTCCTTTCTTTCTTAAACTTGAATTATTTCTCTCTCCTGTAGTAGATCTCTTGCAATATGTTGTCCCTGCTGTGAGGAAGTATATAGCTGAAGATGTATCACCGCTAATGAAGAAGCACAAGGCGACCTGAGAGCTGTAGTGCCAAGATCTGGAGGCTGCCTGCGTGCGTCTTGGAGTCTGCCTTTTAGAGCGTCTGTTTACTCAGTGTGCCGTCATGCTACATATTCGAACCTGCTGGAAGCAACGCCAGAAACATTTTCTACCTGGTGATGTCTACTTAGAGCCCCTTTTTTGGCAGGCTGCAAGGGTTCAGTTGGTTGTGGTGTGAAGGAGGAAAGAAAAGCTTTTTACTTGAGATTTTGGGGAAGGTTTGTGCTGTGTTGCTTTGGCTAGAGTTGGATACAGGTGTGCTCTCATCTGTTGTCGCTCTGCGTTTGTGCTTAGGTTGTTACCTTGCTCCTGGTGACAGATGTACCTCTGGGTCTAGCCAAAAGCGCAGGGTCTGCTCTGATCTCAAAGGTGACAGCAGCAGTAGGAATTAAGTGGAGACTTGTCTGACAGCAGTGGCGAGGCTCAGGGACTTCCATGTAGTTCCTCCTGTTTTGGAGGAGGTGCTGGAGCAACCAGTTGATGGTGAACCATGCCTGGGGCCTTGCTGCTTATTGCAGTGTTTGAGGCTGGATGCTGTATTTGATGGGAGCTGGCTAGGTGCCCCCATCAAATACTCTTATCCAGGTGCTGCCAGTGAGTCCTGCTCTGTCTGCTGTCGGTGTCTTGCAGTTTGGTCTCTCCTTTGTGTTTTTCTGTAAATACCTTAGGGACACTCTGTAGAGTCCATCTTTCCTCCAGAAATTTGGAGTGGAAGCACAACTTTGGCATATGAGTAATTGGATGATGATTTAGAGATGGTCTTTCTCCATCTTCTTGCCTGGGGAAGTTGCTGACTTGCTGGTTTGTGTTGGATTTTGTCTCATGTTCATCAAAGGCTTTGAAACACTTTGGACAGGTGCCTTTTCATATTAGAAATCTGATACTTGGCACCTAACTAGAGAAACCTTGCCTGCGTTAAAGCATGTTTTGCCAAGCTACAGCTGCTTCGGTGATGTTTGGCAAGGATTTGTTAAAGTAGGTATTTGAAGAGCAGCAGCTACTTCTCTCTCAGAAATCTGACACTGAAAGGAGGAGCAGGAGGATGCGTGCTGTTAGTGCAATGAAATGTGACATCCTCACACCTCAAAACCACCAAATGGTAGAAGTGCTCACAAGGCATCTGCACACCGGTGTCCCTCAGCTTGATGTTAGAGAGCAGAAGGACCTCCTGAAGATGGTTCCAGATCACTCTTGCAGTTGGTCTCACTTGCTTTTTTTGCCACGGTGTTCTGCATAGATTAAAAAAACACGGTATCCTTCTCTTTGTGCTGCCTGTGATGTACAGGCAGACCCGTGGCTCAGCTGGGGCCCAGTTGTGCCGAGATGACACGAGACTTTCTCTAACACCTCGCTCTGAAGTTGGAGGCCAGGCCAGATCTGATCTGGAGGCTGGCCAGTGCGAGCAGGCTCTTGGACAATGGAGCTTCTATAATGTTTTTTATCCTGCCAGACCCTAATGTGGCGGCAACGTTAAGGAATTACACTTTTTGTTATGGTAACAGTAAACTTGTTAGTGTTTATAAGAGTGTTATAAACAGTGTAAGTTGCGTAGTTGGGAGGACGGGTGGAAGCTGTGCTGGGAAAAGCCTTCTGGCTGCCTGGAGCTCTCAGCCGAGGGGGTTTGTTGCTCTAACTGCAGGGCAAAAGCTTTTCTGGTCTCAGCGAAGTCTCTCATGGCTGATGCGCTGGTTTGGGGCCCATGTTATTCCTTTTGCTGGAGTTTGTTTTACGTTTGACAGGATGCTGACAATGCTTCCCTATCCCATCGCTCATGCACTGAGAGGAGGAGAGCGACTCTTGTTCGTGGCCATTGCTTCATGTGAGGTTTGACTTTTTTACCAAAGCACATGGAAATACTCTTTGCAGTCAGGCTGTTAATTTGCTCCTGTGTGAGTTGAGGAGAGCTGCTTTTTAAATCACTTTAGGGTCTAATATCATGCGTGGTAGGAAAGGTCGTTCTTCTGATAGCAGGAACCACAGCTCGCTGGGGTGGTGACGCTCCATGGCTGTTTTAAGGCACTTGCAAGCGAGAAGCGAGGACGTAGTGCATGTTTGCTATCGAGGTGATAGTGTCCCAACTATTTGGGGTTGCTGTTGTGGATAGGGGATCCTCCACAAGCTTGAGAGCAGTGCTGAACACCCAGAAAGGTACAGTCAGATGGTACGTGGTTGGACTTTGCTTTCACCCTGTGCTGTAGGTTAACTTGTAATGACTTGTTAAATACTGTATGTCTGTTGGAGATTTACTTCAAGTGAGTTCCTTGCCAATATTCCAGTTTATACAGTTGGGTTTGCTTTATCAAGCTTATAAAGCATAAGGGTGTTATGCCTCTAAAGCAGATTTTATAGCGTCGGCTTTTGGCCTTCTTTCCCAGGTGACAATTTTAAGCTCTCTTGTAGCTTTTTGGTTACAAAGCAAACATTCTCACTCCTTCCCTCACACCCCAAAATAACTTTAAAGTCAAAGCCTACGACTAACAGCAGCCTGCGCATTTTCACTAGGCTTGGTGGTGGCCTCTCCCTGTAAAACTTAAAATCTTTCGCAATGTCTTTGGGTGTATAATAGCTGGCAATAGTCAAACAGAGATCTGGGCACCCAAAGGTGCGGAACAAGCTCTATTCCTAAGTCCCTGCAGGCATCTTATTTAGTTCAAGAGTCAGCAGTCGTTCACTGGTGGAAATTAGGTGCCAAATTAACTTTACAAAGCACCTAAAAGCAGGTTGGGCCTCTAGCCCTTTGTCTTGTAGAGCTAACCCTGCAACAAGGAAACCTAAATGTGGCTTGTTTTGGATTTTTTTTTTAATTTTTTTTTTTAGGGAAGAACTTGACCTATTCATTTTTACCCCACTTTACAACGGATTATGGCGTTCTGAATCATCACCGGAGTATTGTACATTAATCCAGGGTAGCATGGGGAATGCTGACACAACCCCAGCCAAGTGCTGTGGAAGGACTGGGTTCCCCTCCGTGCGTTTTCTGGGTGCAGCTGCCTCTTGTTGCTGCCTCTGTGACCCTGCTGATCCCAACCTATTCAGAGAACTGTGTGCTGAATATTCATTTCGATGGTCAGGAAGCTCGAGGCAGAGAGCTGTTAATGACTGCACTTAGAAAAATAATAAAGAGCCTTTCCTGGAACGGTCTCAAAGCAACATGTTTCCTTCCTTGCATTTTAGTGGGAAGTCTTTTACTATTTTTGAGAGCTTGGGGCAGTGCCTTATGCTTCCTTCTCTTTTGGCTAGCGGAGTACAAATGGCCATCTTAGTCTGACTTTCTTTCCGTCATACTTACCCAAAGCAGTTTGGTTTTTGATTGCAACCAACCTCTCTTCCAGTTCCAGCTCCCAGTGGCAATTACAGATTCTGTCTCAAGTCTGCCTGCGATCTTGTATATTCTCCTGTAGTAAGATGTATGCTACAGCACAGATTCTGTGCAGCCATCTATAATAATCTAGTTTATTGTGATTTTATCTCTTCTTCCCAGTAGCAGTGTACTGCCTGTCCTTGGGGCTTGGTCTAGCGTCTTGAGCACTATTTGTGTTTGAATAGGCTTGTTTGTATTGCCGCTCTGGTTGTTAACGCTCTTGGCATGGCTCCCAGGTCTCAACAAAGTTACCCAAATTGATCTGGGATGGCCTTGCGACTCATTAGTCTCTGCGAATTAATCCCATGTAGCTCAGTCTCATAAAAAGTTAACTCCTAGCTCTGTTTTACCTTTTGCATTAAACTGGCATGCCAAAAGTAGAAGAGTAGCAAGGAGCACAGTGACTTCATCAAGGAGAAAACAAGCTTCGCTTGCCAGAGGTGTAGTAGTACCCAGGCTGTACCTCGCAATAATCCTAGGTAATGAAGCCCTCTGTGGGAAGACTTCTTTCTCTTTTTTTGGGGAAATATGGGGATTATTATAAGAACACCATTTCTGATCCAGTTCTGCCTTTGCTCCTGCTGTCAGCTAAGTACTGTAATTTTCCTACAAAGGTCATAGCTCTCCCTGGATCCTCCACCCTTCTTGAAAACTCTTTCACCTATTTCATAGCCTGGGACAATTGCAAACAGGTTTTCTGTATTGCCTGTGGTAGAAAGACATGTTACATTTAGCTGCACCTTTGCTTGGACTTGTTCCTGCACGCCTGAGGCTGGTGTCTGATAGGTTTTACATCTGACTGTGAAGGGTGCTTTTTCATTTTGGAGAGTAAAACAGTTATAATCTCTGTGCCAGTATATGTCCTGCAGTAATACAGGACTGGGGCAGTTGCACTGAACCATCTGAGTATCCTCTTTTTGCTTGCAGACGGCATTGCCTGTCTCAGACGAACTCCGTTGTCGTAGAGCCCCTCATAAGAGCCTTTTCAGGTGGCTGGGTGCCGCAGTCACTGTGGTGTCGGCACTGATCCTGACACGGAGGCACCAATGCAGTTATCCTCTGTGATTTGTTTGCTTTTCCTCGCCACCTCTCCTTCCATCGTTGCCGTAACTCTTGGCAGACTTTTAAAACTGATGCTGACATTCCCTAAATTGTCCCTTTTCGCAGTGCAGCGCTCAAGCAATTGTTTGTTCTTTTGGAGGCTGCAAATCTGAGGGGTAAGAGAGCGCGATGGGAGACTGAAGCTTTTCACTGGAATCTGAAAAATAACCTTAGATAAACTCATGCACAGGCAGAATATAGAGCGAAGGAAGCTTGATCGTACCTGCAGGCGTCTGTTCATCTCTGGGAAACTAACAGCCCTTTTGTTTCTGCACTGCACCTTTCACTGACAATCTTAACTTACGGTCAGTTCCCTAGGTGCGTCCTTTCTCTTGATGTCCCCGTCTCTAGCAATTTTCTTTCTTCTAACTCATTTTGCAGCTCATTCTTCACTCAGGTCTTCCTAGGCAAGTAAATCTTAGCAGAGAAAGACTTCTGTCAGCAGAGCGTGCAGTTTGCTTTTGTTTTCTGTTCTACTTTAAGCCTATTTTTAGGAGGTTGTTCTGCAGCTCTTTTGGTTTTGTTTCATGGTTGGTGCAACCTCTAGCTTTAATTTTGTGGTTATATTAATGTAAAGTTTATCCTTATGATTTATGGGAATAAACCATAAATGTGCTTGTACTGGTATACTAGTAAGTGTATTCATGCTGGAGAGGGGAGCTATGCTGTGGAGCTGTGCTGGCAAACTCAAAGCAGAACAATTTTTGCATACGCCCAAGTGTTCACTGGGATCTGAAGTATTTCAGCTTGTCTTGCAAGGCACAGATGCAAGAGTGTTGGGCACAAGCATTCCTGCAATAACAATAGTCACATGGAAGTACCACAATAGAGCCTTATTTTTAGAGCATTTTTCATACCAACTCTATCCCCCAATGTTCAGCAGAGTTAATGACCTGGGAGTTTCTCCCATCTTAACACTGGAGTTCAAGGAAAAGGGTTTTTTTGATGGGGATTTGAGGTGGTCCAGAAAAAAAAGTGCTTTCCAGTTGGTGGGAGCTGTGAGGGTTCTGCTGTTGGGCGCAGGAGATGTCGGGCCAATGTTGGAGTCAGCTGGACATGGAAGGGTAAGAGACCTAGCAATGTCCTCGGAGGGGATGAAGGGCCAGTTGCTCATGACTTTTTCAAACCAGAAGAGGCATGACTCAGATTTACAAATCTGGGCTTGAGACCGCTTCCAGACCTCAGCTACTTGTCAGTAATTCAACTGGAACAGGTCTCTAAAAGCTTCACAAACACAAAAACCCTGCTCATACCTGGATCCTGATGCATACTGGGGCAATCGAGTGTACTTACTGCTAGGGTGTGGGATATTTGTGGTAATGTGTGCTTGTGAAAGTGTGGCTGTGGGTAACAATACTAAAGACAATTAAGAGTGTGACTGTGGCCCTTTCTGTGGCATCAGGCTAATGCTGCCAACCAAAACCATGACTTGTCCTGTGGCTACGGGCATACCTCAGAAACGCTTTTCCTCTGTAAAGCTAAAATAGTGCATCTTGAAAGGATATAGAGCATCTTGAATGAAAGGATCCATAAATGCCAAATGTGCTTTTGAAAACATGTATCCTGCTTCTCATGTCTCTTCCTAAACTGTTTCCAAATTGAAGTTTTTAAAATGGGTTCCATGAGGTACCAACACATGTCCTGGGGGAAATCCTTTTCAGGAAGGCTGGTCTTTCATTGCTGTTGTTGATGCATGTAATATGTCTAATTCCTTTTAAGGGAGTTAAAATATTACCCCTAGGTGTCTGTCTAGACTAGGATAACGGGCTTAGTTTTTTCTTAATGGGTTAGTTAACATGCTTTGGGACCACTTCAGTTTATGGACTGATATACCAGGGGGAAAGTAGCATATGGGCTGACTTTAGTATCTGCAGGAAGAATTAAACTTTTAAATAAGAGGAAATTTTGATTATCGAGGTAAGAAAAACCAGCTTATCCCCAGACCAGTGTCCCAGTCAAGTTCTTCATCCTAAATAGAGGATCTGACGGGCAGCTCAGTTCATTTGGATGGGAAGGGGAGGTTTCAGCTTTCATTGGATACCTGCAGCCTTTTCCCCTCTAGCTCTTGCTGGAGTACCAAGAGCCTGTTTAGATGGGTAAAATACATATTTTAATTTGACAGCATCATCCTGTCTATATACAAACCTAGGCATCACTTTTAACCCCTCTAGAACTTCATACCTAGATTGTGGTTCATTGCCAAGTTTAAAATTATACCTTTTGTTAGTGTTTAATGTACCTGCCAGCTAATGCCCTTATGCAGGGAGGCGGTAGGGGATTGGGATGAGTAAGGTGTGTGCATGCGTGGATTTTGGTGGAGAAAAGGAATGACAGAGAAACTCAGCAGTAATGGTGGGAAAAGGCAGAACTGTCCTGTTAGACTGGGGAGAATTATGTGCAAGAGAGGGAGGGCCTGGGCTGGGGGAAATGACCTGTCTACTAAAAAGACTCTCAAGTAGAAGGTCATAGACTGGACCCCCTTCCTGCTTCCCATCCCAGCAATTCATTTGCACTCTCTCGTTTCCTGGCAGACTTCTGTGAAAAGTCATAAGGAAGAATAATAGCAAAGCAACTTCCAAAGCGCCCATTTGAAAAGTATGTGGAGCTTTACATCCCTAAAATGGTGGTAGTAGGGGTTTGTGAATCTCCTCCAAATTACAGTATGCTTTGTCGTCACAAAATTGGCAAAGGCTTGTCCAGCTCTGACCGTGGCCTTACACAGCTCTTTGGGAAGACCCTTTTCTTCTGCTTCCATCACTTAGGAGGAGGCACAGAAAACATCACAGCATGTAATCTGCCTGTGCTGGCACTGGTGCTGCAGGCAAAACTCAACACTTCCATCTGTCTGCCTTCCCTTTGCAGGGACTTGCCTAGATTAGGGATCCTCACGGCTACCTTGGATTACAGTCGATCCTGTCTACACCAGGCATTGCAAACAGGTTAGTTAAAACATAGTTCTACATATATTTGATCTAAGGTAATAGGTATATATTTGGAAATGTGGAGAAGGCCGCCTTCTGTTAGGTTTAAACTTTGAGAAGACAAAACGGTTCAAAAGTGGTAAGTAGTCTCTTTGTGTAGCTGTAACAAAGCCTGTAGGTCTCCTAATGCCTGTTACAGGGGCGAATTGCCACCTTCTTCATCGCTCAGAGTAAGCTCTTGTGCCCAGGTTCAGCCCGTGATAGATTTTTCATTTATGAGTCTCCATGGTTCTAAGGGGATTTTGTATGGGTTGAGTTCTGCAGGTGCTAATTTGATATTTTGATTTGTTTGAGGGTTTTCTTTTTTAATTCTCTTGACTCTTCACAAGGGAATTCTTCCAGCAAGTTTCAGGTGGGTCTGCTGACTGAATTATTTATTAAGCAATCTGCAGCATGCTTGGTGTATTGCAAACAAAATTGATGTGGCGTCCGCGCCACCATGTTCACACTCTTGACTCAGATTTTCCAAAGCCTCAAAGTAGATTGTCTCCAATTCTTTCTTCATCAGACCAATAATCATCTCCAAAACAGTGTCTTGTAATTCTTTTGAACTTAATATAAGCCCTCTGCTATCAGTAAGGCCTCAGGCTGCCCAAAATGCTCTCTTGTTAATGGACATTTAAAACATGCTGCCTCATAGCACACACAGCAAAATACTTAACTTTATTACACATCAGCTGTGACTTGATTACTTTTTCCTTTTAAAAAATGCATGCGATCCCTCCCAGCTAAGGACCTGAATTCACAAAAGGCTTTGCGCATGAGTTCCTCGTGGAATCAAAACTTTAAATATCTTAAATATCTTTAAATACCCTGCAAATGCCATGCATGGAGCAGTTGAGTAAGTGGAGCCTATGTGGGTATGCATTTAATCTCTAGAAGGTTTGTTTTCTCTAGCTGCAAAGCAATCATAAGTCGGTCACCCAGGACCACAGCACAGGGTAGTGATGGAGCTGGGAACAGGACTCGGGTGAACGTTGCTCTGGCGCTCTGCCTTACTTTGTTTGGAGAAGAGCCCCTCGTCTCTCGGATGCTATCACAACACGTGCCTCCTGTGTCAGCTTCATGTCAGCCCAGCATCCTGGCATGCACAGAACCACTCCACATAATAGTTCTCATTTATCTTCTTGCCAGAAGTAGGAAGAGGCAATATCCCCAACAAATCAAGAACAAGATTAACTTCAGGAAAAAGTCGTCATTGCTCTGTCGGTGCTGACACCCTTGAATAAGCAGTGCTGGAGAAATGGTGAAGTGTGGCTGTTGTCCTCGCTACACTTGTCCGGCTTTGCAAACATTCTCTTGTGATGCTGCAGTTGCTTTGAGACGTTAAAGTTGAGGTTGAAGGTGGGAATGAGATCCACAACAGAGCAGATGCACTCTTGGATGCAAAGCTCATGTTTATTCTGTTTTTCTGCATGCTGTGCGTGCTCCAGAGGAGTTGCTCCTGTTGAGAGTGCTGCTCTATGCAAGCTAGTCTTCAGAAAATTTGTACTCTTAAATACCCTGTACAAACTCCAAGGGGTGCCTGATTATTAGCACAACACACTTGAGACTGCTGCGAAGTGCGCTTTGGGTTTACTTCTTTTTACAGACAGCCTGTAGGTTATTTGCATCAGCTAATAAGGCAAGAGAGAGAGAAAAACTCATACAGACTTGAGCACAGTCTATTTTGGTTGAAAATGTCTCTTCAGTTTTCCGTGAGACAGCAGCTGCTTGTCAGGTCTGTGCTGACAGAACTTTGAAGCACGCTTCAGTAATCTGTCTGCATTTCTCTGCTTCCCCTTGCTGTTTCCAACATGCTAAAAATCATCAAAACAGTGAAATACTGTCCCGCGGCTGCAGGAAGAGGAATGAGAATGTGTTCCCAGTATCCAATCATCTGCTTATTCTGCCTGTTCTTAAGAATAGAATTTATTGAAGCAATTTATCCTGACTAAATGAGATATAAATCTGAGCACATGTATGTACATACCAGTCATATTCTGTAGTGAATGAGCAGCTAAATCTTTCTTTAAAGAATGAGTGAATCCTCCTGACACTTTGCAAGATCAAGTAAACTGAGGTTTTTGCAGTGTGTTGGTTCCGATTTTTTTTAATAGAGCTGCTTGTTATGCTATCAGAAGTAGCTGGCAGGCAGCCTGAAATGCCATTGGGTTTTTGTTTTGTTTTTTCTGCTCTCCATTTCAGTTAGTGTTATCAAAGCCCCAGGAGTGACAGCTGATCCATTTCTTTAATTTCTCAAATAGCTTTTATATGCATCAGAAGCATAAATATGAGCTAGAGAGACCCCAAAGTTCTTCATATTGGTGAAGGCAGCAGGCCACTTAAGTGACAGCGGTAAGGACAGATCTTTGACCTGTGTTAATTAAAAAAGCATAGGGTTGGCTGCCCTGTGAAATACAGCAGTCTCCCTCCATAATAATTATGCTGCATGTTTAACAGTAAGACTTGTTTGTTGATGGAATAAACACATCCCCAACCTCATCCCACACAACCGAGCTTAAACGTAGGAGGGTGATTTAAACAGTCTTCGAATACTTCCAGCACCAGCCTGACTTTGACAGCAAGGGGCATTACAACTGTCCTTTAAAGTTTTGTGACTTTGCTGCTGTCTCAATACCATAGCTTTTAACTTGGAGCTGCTTAATCACTTGACAATTGCTGAATGCGGTGCTGGACTGGCAGAGGACTTCTGATTTTTGTGGTTAGTTTGAGAACAAACTGTAAAGTCTGATGCCCCAGGCTCCCTTTGTAGAGCAGTTCACCAGCATACCTGGCTGTGAGGACTCGGAGAGGAGCTTTCAGGCTCTCACATGGCCACGCGCTTAGCTTGCTAGCTGTAAGCATGGTCATTCCTGGTGTTAATTACACTGTCAAAGCGCTGTTCAAACATGAACCTGTGAGCCCCCACAAGTGCAAAGTTCTGCCCCTCACTTTGTAGGCAGGTAACCAACTTGTCAAAGCCTGCACAAATCATTGACTAAATAGGGATTAAGAAATTTGGAACTAACGACTCTCACTTCTACCTTCAGCTTGATAGACAACACTGACTGCAGCTCCTGGGAGCCTTGGCCGTGCTGAGAGCTGTGGGACAGATCCTTATCTCTTATCAACAAGGAAGAGAGGCGCAAAGTGAGACTGGTCACAGTCTGACCGTTGGGAGGGGGAAAAACAAGGTCCAGGTTGACCAAGACAACAATTCTTGACTTTTATTTGGTCTGTATCCTGATAACCATAGTCTTACCTGCCACCATACTGCAGAGGTGATGGTAAAATAGCAGTCATCGAGTTTCCTTTGTGTCTGATCTGATTTCTCTTGTTATTTTCTTACAGAAAGAATAGTAATTAGTAGGCTGCCCTCTGCTAGGAGTGGGTGATGGACTAAGCACTGTCTCTTGACTCATTCAGAGCTGTAGCTTTTTGTGCAGCTAAGTGGAAGGTTTAGGTGCAATATTTTTGGACCTTGACTGAAGGTGATAAAAAGTGTTTAATGAGTTTTGTGCTTCTCTTCTTTGCAGTATCAGGGAGTTGATCTGAGCAGTGGTTTGCTATTACAAGAAGGTTTGACCTCTTCATCCCTCCTTGCTAGAGGCTGCTTTTGCATGTTAAAACTTCCTGAGGAAGCCTGGGCTTCTCTGTGCCTCCAGAGCAGGTCATGACAGCGGCTCGTATGTCCACTGTTAGGATGCAGCAGGTGCATGTAAGTCAGCTACTTCAGGGCCTGAAGGAGATTCCTCTTGGAGGAGGATCAGGTGGAGGTGAGATCCCATTTGTTTAGCAGGCAAGAACAATGGGTCAGTATTTTGGTTTCTCAAGTTCCCAATTTGAAGCTTTGTTAGAAGTTCAGGAGGATGGTACGAAGAGTCCTATCTTTTTAATGTGTCCTCATTCAGACTCATCTTGGTGTCATCTGTACCCGTGTCACCTCAAGGCTAGTCTTCGCCAGGGTTTAATCTTCCTAGTGAAGACATAGAGCTGCTGTTGTCTCCTGCCACACCACTCTCCAGTTCTGCAAGCCCCATGTCACTTCTGTGTGCTTTTCTGGGGGGCTGCTGTGGTGGGTGGATGTTCCTGGCCATCTTTATTGCCTTTATTATTACGCTTGTCCTATGCGAGGGAGCGTTTTGGCTGCTTGCCTGTTCCATTTGTGAGAGGGCTATTTATCCTTTGCGAGTTCTTGTTTGCATAGGCCCTGGAGTTTTGCTTAATAAATCCAAACATAGTCTAGTGTTGTGGACTTCTCTCCCCTTTTTGTGGGAGAAGAACTGGCAGCTACTTTCTCATAGCTTTTGGTTGTTGCTATTGTGTGGTGCGGCTGAGCCACGCTCAGGGAGGGGAATTCCACCTCTTGTAGCCACCCATTTTAGCTGCACACTGCCCTAGCACATGTTAATAGAAAAATAATCTTTTTTTCATATTAAGCAATAATTGATTTCTGTGTCTTTTGCTTTTATTGAAAAGGGGACTGTTTTCTGTAGCACATGCATTCACCCTCTGCTGCTATGTTGCATTCTTGGAGCACTTTCTCATATAGCTCCTAAAAATAACAACTCTCCCCACCCTCTCACTGCTGCTCAGTGTGTGTGTGTGTGCGTGCGTGTATTAATGGTTAGAAATGCAAAAAGCTAACTAAAAGAGCCTGTGTCTTCGTGAATGCATTTTGGCTGCGTTCTGGTTTCATTTCTGCTCTTGGCTTTAGCAGGCTGACATGAGTCTCTGAAGCCAAGTGCTGAACTTGGAGTAAGAGATGCTGGAAGCAACATGAACAGCCAGAACATGTTCGCACAGTAAACCCCCTGAAGAGATAGCATTTGCTTTATTATAGCTTTTTAAAATCCTGCTATAAAAATATCAGTGGGTGGAGGGAACCATTATTTCTTGAATTTGAGGTGGTGGGGGTTACTTTATTTACTCTTATTTTTTATTAATAAGAATAGCTTCACTTGTAGCATAATAGGACTGAGTGTTTTGTTATCCTTGGCTATAATCTGTGATAAACTACCCCTGCCATCAGCCTTGTAGTTTACCCACTAGGGAGCCAGATTATTGCCTTGTAAAACGGAGCACCACTCCTATAATCCCTTAATTAATTAAATGACAAATTTTAGTTCTCTCCCATTGAAAATATAACTTGTACATAGAGAGGACTTGGATTTATTTGATCGCTTCTTGCTTGCACTTTTCTTTTTTTTTTCCTGTAGATTGTCACTGTCTTTGCTTATGTGTCTGTACTTTCTACTGTAAATACTAAGGGAGGGTGAAGCAGGCTGTGCCCTTCCTCGACACCCTCCATCGGGGGGGGTGTTTCGTAGGTCTTTGCTGCACCGGCCAGTCCTTTCCAAGAGATGAGTGTTGTCCCCATCTTGCAGGTGGTGACACTGAGATGCAGAAAGTCCCTTGATCCTCTGGAGAATTGGTGGTGGGCCTTGGTGGGAGCACAAGTGTGGAAAACTCCTGTCCCTTTCCTACCCATTAGCCCATACTGTCTCACTTTGTCACAGTTACCAGTGAGCTCTTCTAGCTGTGATGCAGCGCTTTCTCTTCATACGTGAAAAATTGACTGGGCCCTCCAAAGTCTTATTTAAACTTGGGTTGGATTAATTTCTCTTCCCTGATCGTGTCTGGGGCACAAAGAGATCCTCCTTCCCTGTGAGCGTGGCGTTGATTAATTACAGCCCTGCAAAGGGCAGCTTCTGCTCTTGATATTTTTAATTTTTTTAGCTTATTTAACAATTTCCTCTTCTCTCCTCTCTCCTCAGCTTAGCTCAGCTGCATGAAATATGGGAGACGACAGGCCGTTTGTGTGCAATGCCCCTGGCTGTGGACAGGTACGTTTACAGTATACTTTATTGTGAATGTGTCGT
Source organism: Haliaeetus leucocephalus (assembly GCF_000737465.1). Classification (NCBI taxonomy): domain Eukaryota; kingdom Metazoa; phylum Chordata; class Aves; order Accipitriformes; family Accipitridae; genus Haliaeetus; species Haliaeetus leucocephalus. The sequence goes on from NW_010972622.1 coordinate 290,119, forward strand.
TGTGAATCAAAGTGGCTGTTTTATCACTGAGGCAAAGAGTTTAAAGCCGGTGTTTTACGTGATCACTGGAGGTAATCAGATCAGAGGATTTGCAGTGTGTAAATCCAGGTTATGAGCAAGTGCAGGCACTCCAAAGTAATGAAATCTGCCTTGCTTTGTGGCGTATTGTTATTCTGCTGGTGTTTTCCATGAGACCCACGCAGCCCAGAGAAAACATGCTGATCTCTTGTTAATGTTTTCTGATAACATTGCTCATCTTCTTTCAAGGCTATTTAACCAAAGGACAGATACTCGTTCTCTGTCGGGATGAGTTAGCTGCTGTAGCATATTCTGTAAAGCAGCTGAGAATGTGACAGTCGATGGTTTGTGTTACGTGAACCCCAAACTGCTGTAGTCTATTTTGGGCATGCAAAAAAAAAAAAAAAAACCACCAAAAAAAACCAACACCCAAACCATTGTGAATTTTTCCTCCATGGACAGCATGCTAGAGTTGGCTATGGCCTTGCAAAACTTTTGCTCGCTTTCCTAGGGCAAACGATTATTGCTTTGAATGAGTCACATCCCCTTTTCAGGCATACAACCTTTCTCGTAGGCTCACCTGCCTGGGAAGGCACCTTTCCGTTGCATTTTGCTTGGTTCTGCAATAAAGATAGTGCTTTCCCAAAGCCAAGCTTAGGGTTTCTCTGGCACTCGGTGGCACAGTGTCTTGGCGACTCACATGCTGCATTAATGGGAGGAACAGGGGAATTGTGCAATTACTGCTGGGGCTATTTGAATGGGAGCTATTAGAAACTGGGGCTTCTGTGGAAGTACAGCCCTGTGCAGAGTCCAGGGAGAACTGGGATTGTCTGTTCTGAAGTGTTTGAACCTCAAAATGCTAAGATGCCTTTTCTAGGGGAAGGGGTGGGGTAGAATTGTGGCTTTTAATTAGATATTTAGTGAAGTGCACACACTTTGTTTTCCTGGCTGCAACCGTTGGATGTCGGGTTGCCAAACTATTATGGCTGTGACGCGTTTGGGAGCTCTAACCGATCCCAGGGTACTCCCCCTCTCCCATCTCCCCCCCCAATTCTTCAGTGTATTTAATATCTTAATGCCACTTGTGGGTCTCTCAATTGCAATTAAAGATAATTCTGCATCCCCAGGGCATGTCCTCTGAGACTGCATGTGAATTCTGTGACGCATTTATTTTTATAGCACAGAAATGGGTCAAAAATCTCATCTGGTAACTCTTGGGGACTGGGGCTCTTTAAAAACACACAGTTAGGACTTCTCAGTTTTTTGATCATTCTAGCACTAGTCTCATCTGAAGCATTTTCTATCCACTTGCAGGTGATCTTCCTTTTTTTTTTTTTGTAGGCTGCTTTTTATCTTGAACTTCTTTGCCTGTGAAATTGTGCAAGTCATTTATAAAATGTATTAGCTGTATTTGAGCACTTAATGATGTGAGGACTTCAATCATACAACCTTAAAATCGGATTCAAACAAGCAATTAAGGCAAACAACAATGTATTTAAATTTAATCTCCCACAATCTCCCACAAATGACATATAAAGGTGGTTGCTTCCTCCTTTCGCTGTTCCAGACTGCTGCTTATGGGTAATTCTGACAATTCTTCATGTTAATATTGAAATGTTAGAATCCGGGTAATTCATACCGGTATGATTCATTGTGATCTAACCTGACCTCGTGCACAGTTTCCTAGAACGTCCTTCAATACCTGTTCAAACCAGAGCATGTATTAAATAATGATGATCCAAGCTTGATTTAAAATATTTCCAGTGATGGAAAATTCACCACAGCCCTTGGTTAAGTTGTTCTAATAGTTAATTGCTCTCACTGGTGAGGAAAAATTATGCCTTATTTCCAGTCTAAACCTGTTCAGCTGCAGCTTCCAGGCTGTGGATCTTGTTAATTTTTGTTTGTTAAACAGAAGATCCTTCCTATCAAATTTCTGATGTCTGTAGGTGTTTGCTGACTGATCAAGTCATCCCTTAACAGTCCTTCAGACTAACTAAATACGTGGAGCTCTGAGTCTCTCCCTGTAAGTCCTAATGTCTTACATGCATTTTTTGTCCTGTTTCTGTACATCAGCTTCACGTTGAAGGTTTTTAAGAGCCTTTACAAATTCTGCTCACCGCTAATGCGCAGCAGTACTGCTGTGGAAGCACAGTGGTTCCCAAGAGCTGTACAGACGGCTGTGGAACGATCATCAACTAAAATGAATGTTCGATGAGTTGTGCTTCCTGGGGCAAGTGGAGTAAAATTGGATCATTGCATGAGCTGGACAGGATAACACAATTGGTAGCTTTGAATATAAAAAATAAATCCGAATTTGAAGTTGGGAGGCTGGTGGTGGCCAGCAGCTGTCGGCAGGGCTCGACCTCTGAAGCGTGTGCTGCATTGTTTCCCCAGCAACTTGTGCTGCCTTTTGGCACTAAACCCTGACCCTTGACAAGCCACTGTGGATCATCCCATCAGAAATGGCTTCTTCGTGTGGACTCATGTTAGTGAAGCCTTAATAAGGGTCAGAGGGGACTGCACCTATCTCGGTTCATTCCCTCATTCCCAAAGATCAAGACCCTTGTCTTCAAACACAGGGAACAAAAAGGGGCAGTCATCTCTGTGTGATCTGCTTCAGAAACATCCTGACCTTCCCACAAGTGCTGAGGGCCTATGGCTCCCATCAGAGTCTGTATGATCCAGAGTTTTGAGCTTTCTCTAAGGTAATCACCCAGGCACACAAATGCACGCCTAAGTGGTGCTGTGTTACTGCTTATAGCATGGGAGGCTTTTTCCCAGCTCAAAAGCAAGCCAAACTGTGGCTGGCACTGGAGAAGGGAGACTTGCTTGCAGGATTCAGCCTTTTTTCCTGATTCTCTAAGACCTTTGGGTGCATTTTGCTTAGGAAAAAAGCCATTTTGAATGGGAGGGTGTCGGTGACTGTTGAGCCTCTTGGGTTATCAGGGTCAACATTTTTGGGATAACGCCTGGCACGCTGGGTCCTTTCACCACCATGGCTCCAGCATCTCTGTTCCTTTCTCATTTCTAAACCTTTGATCCCGTGCCCGATCCATTGGTGTGTTTTTATCCTTGCAGACTCCTGCTCTTTTGGGTGTTCCCCTGTTTGAGGAGTGCACTTAGGTTTTGGTGGGCTGCTCCTGCTGCACAGGAACAGGCTGCTTTGGTCCTGAGCAAGATGGGATGGGCTTCTGGATTTCACTGTCAGTTGGGGCAGTGGGCATGGGGACAAATCGCCTGGTCCTTTTCCGCTTGCTAAAATTAGTGATCTGCCTCTTGCAAATGCTGCGTTGAGACATGCAGTAGCATGGGAGGTCACGGGAGAAGGAGAAGGTAGAGCAGAGCCAAACTAATTTGAACAGGAGACTGGAGACAATTACTGTGAAGCTAGTGGTGATTTCCCCCATTTAGTTTAAAGGGAAAAAAAAAAGTTATTTTGCTTCCTGGTGTAATTTCTTTGAACCATTAGCTGCCTCTTTCCCTCTGTAGCTGGTACCAGCCCTGTCTTTTATGCTGTATGCCCCGTTGTCCTCCTTTTCCTTCACTGTTTCTATGTAGAAAAAGGCTGTAAAGCTAACTTTTCAGGGAAGTGAGGAGGGGGAAGAGGGAATGGCCACCGAAAATAGATAAGCAGATCTTGCTGTACCCCCCATATCATCACAGCTAGTGGGCTTTCAGTGGGTATGTAAACATGTTTTGGTTGCTAGGTCTTTAATGGTTGTTATTTTTGGATCCTGTACGCGATCACTTCCCAACAGTGAGTCTGCTGTGACACAGCTGACTTCTAAATGTGCCACATATATACTGCTTTTAAAAAAGATTCTTCTCAAGGTCATTTATCTGGTTTCTTCTCTAAGAGGACAGGTGACGCATTTTTCCCTGGCCCCCTCTGCACAGAGGGACAAGAGCTATTCTCCAGCAGGGACGTGGCCCTCCCATGCCGCTGTCTGAAGGCAAGAAGGGAGGTAGAGGCAGGCCCCTGCCTCCAAAATGTCTGCAGAGGATGCAGAGCAGTGCCTCAAGTAAGGCTTTCATTGAATCTGTTAAGTGAAACTAATCTGGGGGTGGTGTGCGCTGCTAATCATTATTAAAATCTTCTAATCCCATTTAAAACATACTGAGTGATGAAAGGCAGCCTTAGTGCAACCAAGTGTTAGCTGTAAACTTCAGCATTGCCATTAAAGTTGAAAGGTATTAACTAAGTCTATATAATGAGACAGCTCTGACTCATTAACACAGGGTAATTAAAACTTCGGCCATCCTGTCTAAGGCATCTAGAGCAAAGGTCTGGAAGGAAGGAGGGGGCTTCGGATGCTCTGGTGCTGCTTGATTACCGTGAGCTAGTGATGGCAGAGGGAAGTTGCTCAAAGTCTGGCTGTATATCCTCCCTTATAAAACTGTTAGACCCTTCTCAGGGTGCCTGATGGGTGATTTGAGGAGGCAAGCTGGCAGTGTGAAATGTAGATTGGTGGATAGAGGTGCCTCTCCAACAGTTGTGCTGCTTCTGCTCTTCTCCTGAAGGCTTCAGGAACGCTGGTTGCTTAAGGCTTTATGAAGTGTCATAATGGAGGAACATCTTTATTAATAAAACTGTTTGGTCCACTCCTGTTGCCCAAACTAATGGAGGAGCCATAATATTGAATGTATTCTACTGGGACCAGGACTTACCCTAGCCCCTGCCTCCCCACTCCACACCATTTCACTTTTTATAAGTGACACAAATCATCACTCAGGCCCTAATTCCAGTACTACAGTTATACAGGCCATTTCCTCAAACAATCGTTTGCTTTTTTAAACCCACCCTTAATTTAACAATTTATTCCCCTTAAACCCATGCCACTGAGGTGATGCTCGTGCAGTGTCCGAGAAATGTGAAGCCCAGAACTTTCACGAGGCCAGAAAATGATTTTTCTTCTTTGTGGTTTATTGTATCCTCTTATCTTGTCATATAATAGAAATAATGTTTATGGCATTGAGGCCTCAGCATCACTTGGCATTTAACCAACCTCAAAAGCAGTTTATTGCTTTGTATACTCTGCTGCCATGACCATTATCCCTTAAATCTCTATTGCTTTGTAATATACGAGGCAACAAATGGCTTCTGCGATTGGTTAAATGTGGAACTGAAGCTAAGGTGTGTTTTGTAGCTTGTATAATCCAAATGAATATAGATTATTCTTTTTATATGAGTCCTGGTGTAGAGAGGAAAAAATGGCCCTCTTCTCTTTCCAAGAAGCAGTGAGCTCTTCTTGTCACAGTTCAAACTTTCGAGTTGCCCAGGACATGCACAGTCCCTTGGCCTCTTGGAGGTTTGTTGTGGGATTTCCAGCCATGGAGTTACTGCTGTCAGCAGCCTGAGCTGTGATTTGTACCGGTGTATCTCCATCCCAGTTTCAGGTAGGGACCAGCTCCACCAGTGTGAGGAAGGAGTCTTGTCCCTGTCTCTGCAGGTCTGTCAGTGGCTGAATGTCCTCAGTGGAAACAGATCGTTCAAGACAAGCTATTGTGATTAAGAGAGGCAGAATAATATAGTGAAGCAAGCAGACAGGCGTGTAGAGCAGTCCAGAGGTGGGAAGAAGAAAGTGCCCATGCCCATTTACTTTACAACAAAGCGTCTTTCTTTTGCGATAATTTCAAAGGTTTGCTTTGTTACCGTCCTTCTTTCCTTCCAGTTATGGCGTGAAGCAAAAGGTAAGAAAATATTCCCTGTCTCGAAGCTGCCGGGAGCCTCCTTTACTTATCTGAGAAAATCCAAAGGGATGTCTCAGCCCTGCTGGAGCTTGCTGCCAGCCCTTGCCAGGACCACGCATGCGCAGGACACGAATGTGTTCGGTTTGAATATGAGCATATACAGAAAGAAATACTTGTGTTTTGATTTAACAGCCTCCTTAGAGTCTGCCTCCTGAGACTTTGTTCCTGAAGCTTATGAAGGGAAGCCAGACAAACTGCCTAAGAAATTCAGAGAGTTAAAATTGAATCTTTGAGAAACTTCAGCCCAATTGGCTACCTGCTGTTAGAGCAAACAGGAATTTAAATGGTTATTAAGCAGAGTTATGACACCCTGTCCTCCAGTAGAAATTGTTACTGTCCTGGCACGAAAACTGAGTGGGACTGGACTTGGACACAGGCGTAGGGTGTTTTTCCTAAAGAATTCACACTCCTAACACCCACTGATTTAATGAGGTAGGAGCCGTTATGTCTTTGGAAATCGGAGGCTTATTAATCAGGAGAATGGCTTCTGTGGAGCAGGGTGGATAATGCTAATCGCCAAAGCTGGATAGGGCTGGTGAGGGTGGCAAGCAAGAGCAGGACTTGCAACTGCCCCTTCCAGGGTTATGTGGCACGATCGACATCAGGTCTCGGCTCCAGGGGCCCCCAGGTGACCTGGACACCACGATGTCGTGGGGCTGGATGCCGTGTGTCACCAGGGGACCCAAGCAAAGGGCTGGATCACACGGGAAGCAGATCCCATCCGCCTGCGAGCCCTTGCAGGTGGCCCCAGGCAGCACAAGACTTCACCTGCATGCACAAAAGGGTTGGGGTCAAGCTGCAGCTGATGCCCCCAGCTACCAATCAAATATTAAAATGAAAAATTGTGGATGTTAATGATGGATCGAGAATAAAATCTTCTGAGCTTTCTGTTATGCTTGGGCACAGATACCCCTTGTCTGTAGTTAGCATGCAAAGTCACGTATATGTTGTGTCCCTACTGCACCCAAGTGATTTGAAGAGCTGAGCCATAAACTAGAGTTTCTTTTCTGTTTTTTAAATTGAAGGAAACGTCTGAAGCTCTGTGGCAAGGAATTCCTAGCTGTATACGCCTGCTTGCTTCACATCTGCAGCTTTTTATTTGAAGCTGCCACAGCTGAAATAAAATTCAACAGAGAAACATCTTGGTTAAAGGTCTTCTATTATTTTACAGGAATGCAGGTTTCCAGAGTTAATTATTTATTTCAAATTAAGGCCTTTACAGCTGCAGTACCTGTACATCAAGCACAAAATGGCAGATGCTACACAAATCTCCAAGCGTTTACAGTATGTAATGGGTCCGTGTAAAAGTAGTGGTTGGTTATAGTAACTCTTGAGGTAGTTAGCATCAAAAGAAGTGAATTAATTTGAATTGTAACTCATGTATTGTCAGCAGAGTAAAATGATATCTCCCACCTCTTGCTGAAGGTATTTTTGGAGGTGGGGAGGGGAAAGCTAATTTTGAATAATAATAAGCTTGAGAAGGCATCTGAAACCAGTAAACGTTTATTTTTTACACTCCTATAACTTAAAAACGGCCAAACCAATTTAAACCAAATTGGATAATAAAAAATATTGCTCCTAGGCTGAGCCCCTGTATGCCAAGTTCCAGCCTAGAATGAATTTTTATGACCAAATTATAAACCCCCTAGAAATGAAGGTTTAAAATGGAAATGTTGACAGACCTTTAACTACAAAAGCACTATAATAGAACTTCTTTTTTTATAAAATGGCTGTTTTAAAATATAATTAAGACTTAAATATTATTTAATAGCAGCATTTCCTGTAAGTTAAAATCTTTATCATTCCTATGGCTGGGATTCATTGCCAGTTCTGAGAATGCCAGCTCTGCTTTGCATTTGAAGCACGTGTACAGTGCTGAACCGACACAGACACTTGTCTGTCAAATGGAAATGGGTCTGGACAGCTTTCCAAATTCCTCTTTTCTAAATAAGAGCCTGAATGCCAAAGGACTCGCTGGACCTCTGCACAAATCCTGCGGCTCTGGGAAGAAACTGCCGTGTAAGCCTCTGCCAAAGACTCAACTTTTAATAATGTGAAATGCCGGTGGTTCATTCTTTGCAGGAAAACATGTTTGCATCCCCTCTGGCTGATTAGGTATTAATTAGGAGTTGTGCTTTTAGCGTGATGGCTGCTTTGGTGTTCTCAGCACATGCTGACAGCCTTTCAGGGCACTTTGGAAAGCTGGGGACCGAGCAGCCGGTCTGGCTGTGATGAATCTGGAAGCCCCTTGTGCTGCAGAAGGACGGCTCGGAGAGCCGTCCTTGCAGGAAAAAGGCTTTTCTTTTGCAAGGGCTTTGCGCAGTCTTCTCCCCCCTCCCGGAGGGGCGCGCTTGCTGTCGCAGCTCCAGGCTGCAGTCATCCCCAATGCCCTTTTTATTAGCGCTGGTGCCAGGCGATGGCCTCGTGCCACGGGGCAGGATGGTGCTGTGCAGCTGTTGCACCCCACCCAGCGTGTGGGGCTTGGTTTTCATTCCTGCCCCCTTTCTTGGACTTGCTAATTCCTCTTATTTTGCTGCCTTTCTTTCCTCCCCCCCCCTTCCCCATGTGAAATGCTGCCATTTAAAAATAACCCCTGGATGTTTGCTGCAGTGCCACAGATGCAGAGATTGTTGCAACACCTGGTTCCTGTACTGGCATATGGCCGGCTTGAAAGTGGAACTAGCAGTGGGAGAGTAACAGTTACTGCATGGTGTCCTCGCTGTTTTCCTGCTGGTTTTCTTGCTCTCTCTGCTGTCCTTTTGCAGGTGAATAAGCTTCCCGGCTTTAATCCTGCTGCCAAATACCTTCTCAGGACAGCCTTTGTTATCAGGGATGCTGATAGCAGGATGCTGAGACCCGAGAGATCTTCACCTTAATCTGCTGGGGTGATGTGTTTTGTATAGGGGTTTTGTTAAAAAGTCTTCATCGGAAGAAGCCAACCGGTAGAAGGCAACTTAATCTGGAAACTGGACATGTTTCTAGGTGAAACTGCATGATGTTACAAGCACAGTGTGTGCACACACTGTTGCTCATCCTCCCTTTCCTTCCTCGTGGGAGCCACAGGAGTTGCTCTGCCTTCTGCAGCCACGTGTGAAGGGCTGGGTGTGTAGAGCAGCTTTTCCCTCCTATGCAGGGACAGCCACAAGCTGGGACATCCACCCCTAAGGCCATTCTGGGAGGAGGCTGTCTTAAAGGGCAGGCATTGCAGCAAAATTTATCTGGAAACTGTTATTGCATGTATTTTCAGCTCTCACAGTGTCCTCCTCCTGTGTGTACTGCGCATGCAGTGCTAGAATATGACTGGCAAAAGGTCTCTGGGAGCCGCAGTGGACATGCTTGATAAGGCTCAGCTGCATATTTCACTAGAAACCTCCCAGATTTGCTTGATGAAATATATCCGTGAGGTTTTTTTGTGTGAAGTAACTGCTTACTAGCACAAATCAGTTTAATGTGTATGTAGAGGAGATAAGTACCTTCAACTCATGTTAGTTCCTTTCTAGTTCAGATTTTCTCAGAAACATGTGGGCTGTGACTTTGACTTCTTGCTCTGGAGATGCAGTGAGGTTGGCAATAGCTTCTACATTTCTGTTCTGGTGAATGCTTTTTCTAGAACAAGCCTTCATTAGGATTTCTTAGCCATATTGGCTGCTGCAGCAATTAAAATGAAGAAATAGCACCTCTGGATTTGAAGAAATAGCTGCATGGTTTTCCCCTCTATCGTCTTAGAGATGCTGTGCCGAGGCTGCAGAATACCTAATAACGCCTTAAAATATGCAGAAGCCAGCTTTAATGCAGGTCCTGTCAAAGAAAACGCTGTCGGAGGATGAGCCGTGCTGCAAAGCATTGGCTCGCCGTCCGCTGCCGCCGTATCAAGCACGCTCTCCAATCGCTTCATTAGCATACTTGTTCATTTTGGCGTAAAAATGGAGTATATGAGGCGGCACACAACTAGTAAACCTATTTCATGTGGCAATAGAATAGCCAGTAATGGATCTAATTGCCCTTTTGGAGCACCTCTTCTCCCAAAGGATTCTTCAACTGGTCACAAATCACATCAGAAATGCACCTACCGCTGCGCTGCGGCGCTGGGGAAGGTGTGTTTCTGGTCTCCCGTGCAAAGGGAGCCCCTCCTGCCAGTGAGATGGGGGGCTGAGAGCTTGGAGGCAGCAGCACGGTTTTCTTCAGAGGCGCTTAAAACTTCGTTTAACCTTCCTCGTTTCAGAGGAAGGGCGCCGAGTAGCGCTGCGGGGCATCAAGCCTTATTTCCAGGGAAAGCTGGACTGTTAAGCCATCTGCTTGTCGATGGGTGACTTGCAGACTCAGCAACTATAAATATATATGTACAGAGAGAGAGTGTGCACGCCAGGATATGTTCCTATATAAGCAGTCATATATGTATATCTACATATATATTTATATGAATATGAACGTATCCTGGCTACCAGTCCCCCTTTATTGGGGCTGTTTGATGCCACGTACTTGAGGGCAGCAGGAAGGAAAGTCAGCAGCAGTCGTTACTCTGGACATCGATGTAGGAGAGCATCCCCTGCTTGAAAAGTGGCCTCTGCACGGTGACAGGGGATGGAGGTTTTGCAGAATATCCAGTGATGTGTGCGCTTTACTCAGGGGCTTGCTATTTCAAAGAGGGTAGGGCTGTTCTCGCCTCCCCTCTCACAGAGCATGCAAGAGCCCCCATGCCCATCTCACACCGGCAGCACCAGTCGCTTGTGCTGCTCGCAGGACAGCGAAGCCCATTGAAGCCCATCTCATCGGGTCTGGAGTTTCTCAGACAGGTTTCTTATTATTTCAATTTCTGTTTTGTGTTTTGTTTTGGTTTTTTTACTGACCCATACCCTCGTTATTCCCAGATTACGGGATGGTTTCCACATTCTGCAGCGGTGGGGGAACGAGGATGGAGCATTTCCCCTTTCTTGGCAACATGATCAGGGCTGCAAAAATATCCACAAAGGAACATGGCCATGTACTTGCAGGGAATGGTTACTTCTCTTTTTGATTTAAAAGAGTTTCATGACCATGGAGTTTCTGCTTTGAACAAACTAATCTCAGCCCAGTCCTTACCTAAAGCTCTTGCTCTATATCAAAAATGCAAACTGCATGTGCTGCTAGCACGAAGCCATAAATTGAGCCAGGCTCTTTTATTAACTTGAAATTAGACTGATCTAAAAGCTTGCTTGTGGTCTTGAGTTTAATGAGAGCAGAAAGCTGCCGGTAGCTGCATACTCTCGAAGCCGAATGTGAACCTGTGAGTGTTGCCATGTTGACCGTGGCTTGTGAGTTTAACCTCATGTGATCTTATCTCCAGAACTGCAAAACCTGTTTTTCATCCCTGCTGTATGGCAGCTGCTGTCCCTTGTAAAGCAAATGAGAAATAGGGCACTGGGTTTGGAGGTTTTAGAGGGAGGAAGGAGGGTTGGTTAGGAAACAAGAGAGAGATCTTAAGGTACAATCAAAGCCTGCCTTACACTCAGGATTTAATTTTTCCTGGCTTTTTTGAGCTGTGGACTTTATTTTGGCCAGTAAAATATTTCCTTATGTTAGAAACAGTCTTTTGAAGACAAGGCTGTTTGGTTTTGTGGTTTGTTTGGGGGTTTTTTGTTGTTGTTGTTGTTGTTCAAAGCTTCACTTGGTACCTGTCTGCTAATCTCTGAGAAAATTATGAATTCTTTCTATTTTACTGCATGAACAGATAACTTACTCCCCAATTGCGGATGCTGCACATAGCTTTGACAAAGGCATTGTTATCATGCCATAATGGATAAGTGTAATTTTCAAAAAGGTTCATGAGTTTGCAGGATTTTCTGTAAACTTCTTGCATAAAATCCAGCCAAGTTGACACTTAAGGACAAAAAAAAACAAGTAGGGACGACTCTGCCTGGGACTTCCATCTCCTTTCCCAGCAAAAACGATGCTGAGGAGGCTGCTTTGGGTCTCAAGGAGAAAGAGTGTCATGTTTTCCTTCAGCTCCTTAGGCCCTGCACAGAGTTGTTAGTAACCAACAAGCCTGTGACCTGGTTTTATTTCAGTATCCAAATAACCAGGGGATTTTTTTTTTCCTGACCCCGCTTCCCCTATTCAGTTCTCTAATCCCAGAAGGACACAACTGAGCTTTGCAAAGACATGATGAGGCAGCTAGAGATGGCTCTTGGTAGTTGGAAAGGCAGCTAAAATCCTCTCTTTTTCTCCCAAGGATGCTCGCCGGGCCGAAGTCGGGCATTGTTGGATGGCGGAGGCCGCTCCGCCCCTCTGCGGCAGCTGGGCCAGCACGGCTGCTGGTGCAAAGCAACGCGTCGGGCGATCGATGCGGCTCTCCCCGGCCGTGGCGGTGGCGGTAGCGGTGATGCCGGAACACGGGCAAATGGGACATGCCGTGTCCTTATGCGCTTTGTGGGGAGAACCCCCCCCGAGCATCTCGTTGCTGAAGAGCAGGGTGGAAAAAAACCTTTAAACCATAATTTCTCGGGTCCTTTCTAGAGATTTCATGTGAGATCTGAGAATGAAAGCGGAGCTATTCATAGAAGGGATTTCTAGTCATGCTTTTTTTAAGCTTTAGGGGGTTTTTGGCTAACATTTCTCTCCCCTTGGGGTTTGCTGCTTTGCATGAGAACCTTTCTTAAAGAGTCAGTTCTTGGGTTGAGGTATAAAAGCTCACAATAAATATATTTATTTCTAGTAGCTCTTTTGGCGCGTGAGGAAATGTGAGATTTGTAAAGGACTGATGGATTCGCTGGGCAAATGCTGCGTTATCCTGCCGCTGGGGGGGTTGCGATGCTGTAGCCACACAAAGGACTAGCATGTGCATGTCGGAAAGAAAAAAGTACCTTTTGGGCTTTTTCTTCTCTGTGCGTAAAGAACAGGGCACGTGGCCTATCTGCAGAAGTCCCCTTTGTGTACAGAAGGTAGCAAGCGGGGATTTTTTTCTTTGCCACAGTTCTCCCCTTCCCTGGCGTAGTGGTACTGTCTGGAGGAATTTAGGCTAAAGCAGGTCCTGGGTGTGTTGGCAGAAAAGCAAAGGTCCGTGCAGGAGACTCTGAGCTGTCGGCTTGGTAGCGTCCCTGCCATTCTTAAAAGATTCCTTGCAAATCTCCTGCCGTGGTAAATCTCGGGAGGAGCGTGGCATCGTGTTTATTTAACACCTGCTTAATGATGCAAGCTGAGAAACTGCACCACCACTTCCCAAGCACTTGTACCAGCTGTTTTGCTCAAATAATTTTTTTATATGCTGGATTAAAACAATAAAAACATTAAAGTCCTAAAATTCCCCCTGAGAGTAAACATCTAGACAATAAAGAATTGTGTGTGTATAGGGGATGGGGTGGGAGAGTTTTGCAGCAGTGCAAAACAAGCTATAAATTAATCTCAGCAGTAAAGCCTGCTAAATTAAACCATTTCATAAAATGAAGTTCTTGCAAAATGTTGAATTAGTCTGTCTTTGGGGCAGTTAAAGATTTTTGGCTTCTTAACTTCTTCAGGTTATTTATAAATGGTAAATGTGTCTTGTGTAGCTGTGTCAGTTGCTGCTTTTAGGCAGAGAAGCGGGGTTTATTTTGGGGGATAGACAGGGAGGGCTTTGCGGTCACTAGAGTAATTGACAGGAATTCAAAGCATCACCCGTCATGTTTATCTGCTTAAACCCCCATAATGTGGGCTTCAGACAGGGAGACGAGCGGTTCAGTCTCAAAAAAGCTCATTCGTAAGAATAAATATTCAAAGGACTGGATTTTAAGCAATCCAAGCTAGACTTAAAAGTAAGGAGCAGATCATTCCACTGATGTCTTGCTTGTGTGTATCTTGCTGGCTCTTTTCTTTGCTTTTTTGTTGCGAGACTCCTGCCTTCCCCATTGCTTCTGCTACCCCAGGCATTTGCAAACTCACTGTGCGATGTGTTACCAGATACTTGCAGCGCTGAAGATACAGGTGTGAGCTCTTCATTGCACAGCATTGCTGTTGACATCTTAATTCTGGCTTCTGCACTTGTAAAATCTGCTAATTCACCTACTCGCTGGGGTATTAATCCAAGCTTTTGTTTCTGTGGCTGGGGGAGGTGTTTCCTGCACACATTTTAGGTATTAAAAACAATTTGTGATTGCTGTGTTAGCTTGTCTCCCTTTTAAGAGGCTTGTGTGATGTTTGCTATAAACCTCAAACATTTGTAAGCTTTAGAAGAAAATTTAAATGCATTTTGCTTTGACTGCATGTGAAATTTTATTATCTGCAGCCCATAACGTAGGCGGAAAAAATTGTTAAGACCCTAAGGATGCAAGTAAAGCGATTTTGGTGACCTCAGCTGTATATTTCTACATCGCTGAATCATCACCCAGTTGGTACCTCAGTGGGGGTAATCTCTGCTTGCGAGGCTGGGAGCACAGACGGGGCTGGGGAGGAGGGCTGTAGATCAAACAACGAGGGGAAAAGCTTATGGGAAAGCTGCTTGCGTTATGCTTGGCTCTATCTCGTCTGATTTTTCTTGCACTTAAGAGTTTATCCACTTAATTTTTATTAAGGGCTGCAGGTGGAAAGTAATGTTGAAAGGGTTTACCATTAGCCAGGAGCGGCTGAGGAGGCAATTAGAAGCGAGCGAGAGCCCTGGGCTGGTGCGAACTGCAGCTGGGGAGTCCGCTTCAGACACAGAAAGGCTTTTGCTGGGGATTTTGTCGGGTCACTAAGTACACAGACAAGTGCCCAAGAGCTGGGAGCGCATTAATGCACTCCTTGAATGTAATCCTGTTGTGTAGACAGCTGAAACGTCCCCGTCGTGAGCTCCTGTAATGGCAGGCGTTGCGAGCTGTTTGGAAATGAACGTGAGAAGTGCAAGGAGACTTGCTTCCCCGTAAACCTGACCTGACTTGCTGGGGAAAACTTGGCACCTTTTGAAAGGTGGTGCAGTTGCATAATGATTGCAGATGATTTGGGGGAAAAAAAGGATCCAGATCCTTAGTGCAGGAGATCTCCTAGCACTCTGGGTGCAGGATGGAGTCAGGCAAAGAGCTTGAAGTTAGACCCCTCTGCAATAGTCTGCTCGGAGAAATCATAAATCTTGAGAGAGAAGAGGGTCACTGAGAACCTCATCAGGGTGGGAGCAGCAGCTCCGCGTTAATATGCCCATAAATCTACCTGTTACGATAAAACAGGTGGCTCTTCCAGGAGGCAAAAATAGTCAAACGCCCGGAATTTTTTTTCTGCTGCTGCCTATCTCCTTTTAAAAGCTTAATTACCGTGGTGCGCTGACATCTGACAACTTATCATGGGTAATCATGGTCCTTTATAAAATACAGGACTTAAGTTTTACGTCCAGGTCTGGAAAGCAGGGGCAGAAAAAGAGTGAAGGGACTCTGCAGGTTAGCCAAAATCTCCGGGAGAAAGGTGTGGAGAGGGACAAAGAAAGGATGCGTTTTCATGCATGGTGTTGGTGAGATTGGTGCTGGAAAGCTGTTTGTGCTTTTAGGGCTTCTTGGAATAAAGAAGATGAAGGGAGCTACAGAATGGGTTAGTTCTGGGGGGAAATCATGCCCTCAGGTAAGATCTGGGAGCTCCGTAAATACGGATGGGGTGAGGGCAGGACTGGCTCTGGCCGAGTCGCTGCCCGGGTTTGGTGAATTCCTCAGTCTCTCATTTCACATCTTACACTGGGACATATGTGGAAATCGGAGCTGGCTGAAGCGATCTCCACTGAGCTTCTGCAGAGAGCTCATACTTCTAGGTATAGATGAAGGGGGCCAGACCCCTTGTATTTCTACGGCTCATTTCCAAAATGCCCCAGTCACTTCTCAAGGTGACCAAGGATCCGTATATCTCAATTTGCCTCCTGCATCTTGCCCCTCTCAACTTGATGATATCCCATCTACCAACCTCAACGATTACCCTCCCCATTTTTAGACTATGTGGATGTATTGAAGTCATGCCCACGCACCTCTGGTTATGTGGGTCTACCCTTCGTTATAGCTTGTTCCCTCTGACTAGCAAAATGCCAACAGTAAAGGGGGAAAAAACCCAAGCCTCTAAGCCACTTAAATTCTGTCACTTAACATGATGCCCTCTCCAGACTGTTGCTGTTGGAGCTTCCCCAGGAGAAGTCCTAGCTCAGGTCCACAAAAACCACCCCTTTTTTCAGGCAGTAAAGCCTGTAAGGAGAGGCTCACACATCATGAATGGGTAGGCGCGCACCCAATATTGCAAATGAATTGAAGGAAATCAACCTTCC
Organism: Haliaeetus leucocephalus; assembly: GCF_000737465.1. Lineage (NCBI taxonomy): Eukaryota > Metazoa > Chordata > Aves > Accipitriformes > Accipitridae > Haliaeetus > Haliaeetus leucocephalus. The sequence continues at coordinate 306,110 of NW_010972622.1, forward strand.
AGTGCATTAAAAAACTGAATGGGGACCATAGCATCCTTTTTCTAATTGTAGTGTTGTTCAAAGGTCAAGGCTGAGTCACGTCGACTTTTTCAAGCTGCAGCATACTGGCACAATGAGTGCTTTTTTCCATTGGAGCTAACTTTTTTTTTTTAGGATCGGCTTTCTTGTAGCCCTGAAACAATAGTACAGCGGAGAGGATCGTGTTAGCCTAGTGCAAGGCATCTTCCAAGAGGACAACCACCACACCTCTTGGATGAGACCAAATTTAAGCTCCGGTCCCTCGGCCCTTGAGAATTTGCTTTGGAAATGACTGTGAGGGGGTTGGATTGGAGTTGAGGGACCGGCTGTTCGGAGCAGAGTCCGCTGCTGGAGTCCCACTTTCCCAGCACAGCTTTCTCTTATGCTCTTCCCAGGGTAAGTACAGAAAGGGAGATACCATTGTCCTGCGCGTGGGCACAGCAGCTCCCTGCAGTGCTGTGCTGCTGCTCGAGGACCTGACCACAAACCCTTGCTCAGACATGACTGCGTTGGGTATCTCAGGTCCAAGGGAGACGTCTGAGTCCTGGTTTTGGCTCAGTTCTGCTGGCTCAAACCACTCTGTTTCCCTTTACCTAAATTTTTAAGCTCTCCTTCCTGGTGCCGATAGCACTGCCTTGCTGGGGGAGCATCGCAGTGTCCCCACCAGGTGCAGGGGACGTGCAGGCTGCAAGACTCCCCGTTGTCACCCCGGGCTTAAGGGCTGCGTTTCTACTGAGGCCGAGCACTCGGCTGCGATGTATGGCTTGGCAGGGAGCAGGGAAGCCGGAGTGGCTTGTACCACAGCGCAGCCGGAGCTGCATGTGCTCCGGCACCTGCTGCCAAAGCCTCTCCTCGCCCGTGCGGTATTGACAGACTTGGCCACCGTCCAGAGACTTTTTAAGATCCCCATGCAGCCTCCCAAAGCACAAATCCTCAGCCCTGTAGACAAATTAATCGACTCCAATTCGGATTTAATTATTTTTACACATACATTCTTGTTTCTCGGGGTATGCAGAGAAGGAGTTTCCTGTTATTCTTTTCTTTTCACTCTATAAATTATCTCTCGCATGCATGCGTTGTGCGGGGCTTGCTGCTGATGCTGTTTGTTTGCCGAGAAAGAGTCTTTGCTCCCAGATTATTCATTCAGGAGCTGTCGAGCGTTCAAGGCAGGAAGGGTGACTCATTTGGTAAACAGCAGAGGCTTGCAAGGGAAGGCAGGAGCCCAGATTGGGTTTCTGTGGTAGATCTCAAGTCTTTGGGGGGGATTTTTTTTTTTCCTTCTCTTTTTTACCCTTTCTGCTCTACCAGCAGCACCAGGGGCTCACAATTCTTTCTCTGCATTGCACGAGGGCAGGGCCTCACGAATAACACAACAGCACGGCTGCATAATTCACCCTTTTCCTCCCGCAATGCCGCATAACTTCCTAAACTGCTCAGTCCAAGCAGCTCTCTGCGGTAGGGCAGGGCAGGAATTTCACTTAGCCCGAGCTCCCTGCCCTCCGCCGTGCTTCTGCCCGTTTTCCTTGGTCTCTGTTCCCCAGCTCTTGTGACGGGAGGAGATGCTGAGCTCCTAATGAATCACCGAGCGCCCGTGCTTGAAATACGGTTAGGGAAACACAGCTGTAATTGCCTTTGTTAATATTTTTTTTTTTCCTGCAGTGCTTCTCACATGGCTCCCGGTACTTGCATGCGCGGTCGGCTTCCTCTCCTAACGCCCTCGTGAAGTATGGTGCCTTTTCCCTTTTTATTTGCTCTGTCTGGTAGGTAGGGGAAGAATTGATGGCTTGCCCAAGGTCACACTGAAAACCTGTGGTGCTGCTGGGATTCGAGCCGGGGACGTAATAATGATTCACATCCACACTGGAGCTATCTGGGGGTTCCCATGGGGCAGGCGCGTATCCATAGGCACAAGCTGTGGAGTCGCTGACGCTCTGCAACTCCACCCCCTCGCTCACCTCCGTTAATTACCGCTGTGCCTCTCCTCTTAAGTTATGTGGCAGCGGTAATTAATACATGTATTTTAATAACCTTCACTTTTATCGAAACAAGGCTAAAAATGCTCCACCGTGTGGAAGTAAATAATTATTGCATTTCCAGGTTCTAGCCAAGCGCCGCAGGCTTTGTGCGACTGCAGGCAGGTCCCCGCATCGCTCGTCTGCGTCTGGCTGCAGAGATCTGCTGCCGACAGGATGGAGCAGCTGATGCCTGCGGACAGAGAGCTCAGGGGGAGTGGACTTGACTCCTTGAGGTGTCCATCGCCCTCGAGCATCGCTCAAGCAAAGGAGGAGGGTATCGGTGTCTTAGAAAATTCTGCTTGCTCTCACATAGTGTAGACCCATTGGAGGTTTAGGAGCCTGATCTTCCCAGGTCAGGTTTGCGTCCCAGGGTCTGGGCTGTAATTCCAGCGGCCGTCCCAGAGGAGCTGTGCCTGAGGGCTCCTCATCAGCAGGGCTGGGTGTACTTTGGGCAAAACAAGGGTCTGCTTTCCTCCCAGATACTCAATAAACCACCTCAACCATCTGCTAATTTTCTACATGTGCCCCTTTTTACAAAGGAGAGGAGGTTGGTTCGTGGTCCTTCGGTGTGCTGCAGAGAAATTCCTCAGTAGCTGGTGGCTTGGGTTTGATAGCTGAAGCGCTCAGTGTCCAACCCAGGTTAAATCCAGCTGGGATAAATGCCTTCCTGGCCGAGTAGGTCAGTTGCTGGCTGCTCCAGAGGGTTGGTGGTTGTTTTTGTCTGCACCCGGACGTGCTGATGCACAACTCAGGTGCACTGGAAATGAAGGAGAGGCTGTGTCTACCATATGAGACTTTATTAAAATAAAAAAAAACCAACTGTAAAGTTGAATACAGAGTTTATTAAAGAGTTTGCCCCGTATGTCCTTGGCCGAATGCTTCCCTCCTAACCGCTACATGGTGTGCTGTAGGCCAGATGGTTGCTGCCTTCCCCCCTGCTGAAACACCTGCATTTCAGTGGAGGGGCATGTGTATGAGAAGCCCTCTGGGATAAGGGAAGCTATAGAAATGTAAATTAAATTATTTACCTACTCCGAGTTAAAAGCTCTGCCCTTCTGGCCAAGGAGGAATGAGGAACAACGGGATGGGATGGGCTCCAGAACCTGGTTAACTCTTTGTTTAAATTTCAGGGAAGTTTGTGGAGCAACCTGAGTATCTTGGCACTAATTACCAGTGATTTGGTAGGAGCTGAATACTGAACTGCCCGTAAAAATCCGCTCCCTCCGGCCTGGTCGTCACTGCCTTATAAAAAATGCAGCTCGTCTGTCACCTCCCAGGTGCTGATCTCAGGGAAAGCAAAGCGTCCTGTGTCACGCATTGGCATCTTAACCTTGCTGCTGCTCTCCCTTGGCTTGCTGGAGATGGGAGAAGCCCGACATGGAGCCGTCTGCATTTGGAGGAGGGCAGATTATATGACACAGAGAAGATGCTGCTGTGCAGTGCCGATCCGTGATAACTAGCTTAAAAACAAAACACACAATCCCCCAGAAAAACAAAATCTGAAGGCAGATGGTTCTCTCTAAGCAAAAAAAGAAAAAAAAGCCAAATTTTTGTGGTTTGCACAATATTCGTCCCAAACAAAGTGTTTGTTAAAGGGTTTTTTGGCTGTTTGGACGTGGCTTGCTAACACCAGCACCCAATGCTGCCTGTGAACAGGCTAAAGTTTCTGATTATTATTCTTTTTTCTTTTTTTTCTTTTCCTTGTTTAAAAAAAAAAAAAGGAACGTGAATTAATCATAGGGCAGGATGTAAGCAGATTTTTAAGGTAAAATGCATAGCCACATGGGTCCCTGGAGCTGCCTGAGCCAAAAATAACATTTCAAGATTTAATCTTGATGCAGTTTTAGTGGTGGGGGGGAGCTGCAGGGGGGCATTGCACAAAATGCATCCAAGCCCGCTCCTTTCTGAGGTGACTGAGCTGGCTGTGGTCTTTCTGATTTTCACAGGACCTGAGTGAGTAGAAATAAGCTTTTCCTGCTGCCTATGAATTGAGAAGGGCACCGGGCACTTGCAGACAAGCATCCTTCTGCAATGCAAGAAATGGCCCCGCTGTGGCAGCGACAAAGCAAAGCCCTGAAGCGATACTGAGCTGATGCCTCCTGGCTGATGCGGCTGTGGAGATTACCTTCTTGCCTCTCTTTCAGGTTTTTGTTTCTCCCCTGTACGGGCTGGGGTGAAATGACCTTGGCTCAGGGGCGTTCTCTATATAAAGCCTGTGCTGCGCTCACAGTCCACCGAGCAGCCTCTCCCCCTCCTGCAAAAGGCTTTGTGCTCGAACAGGAGCGGCAGAACTCTCTTTGAATACCTGTACGTGCGATACACGATCTGGTTTTTTTTGTTCTTGAGCTGATCACTCGTAAACCTTCACTCTTCTTCTCGTTTATCCTCATTCAGGCTCACAGAGGTGCTGTCTCTTCCCTCCTCTAGCGGAAGGATGCTGCCACTGAAACCAGCTTTCCAGAAGCGCTCGGTAACCATAGCTGCTGCGGCCACCTTCGAGCTGCACGGACTCAGTGCCTTGGCTGCTTTCGAAAACATAGCCATGAACTTTCCAGTGGGAGCGAGTGGGCTCCGAGCTCTTCTGAAACCTGGCCCAGTGTGCATCACCTTATGGGGAACCCTCCAAGAGGAAACGGGTCCAAAATCTTGTTGTGTCATCTCGCGTAAGTGTAAAAATAAGTCAACTTGGCCATACTATTGTTGCATTCTTTCAAACCAACAAGTCTTTGCAGCGCTACCTCCTCGTCATCTCGTGACGCCTCCTTTCCTATGGAATTGGGCCCATCTGGGGATTCACGTGGTCCCGGGCAGATAATTGTAATGGTCCCCCCGGCCTTTATAATCTATGAATCACTCCAGTATCGGGGCACTTTATGCACATTAGCGAATTAATCCTTACAGCCTCTCTGCAAGGGAGGGAATTATCGTTGTCATTGCTCAGATGGGAAATGGGTGAGATGGAGCCCAGATCTGCGCAAGAACTGGGGGGTCACATCACTCACAGCTGTAACAGCTAACCTTTGGGCACCCAGCCCTTGGGGGCATCTGTGACCCTGCATTAGTTACCTCTGCGGTTGTGCGGAATGAACGGGGAATATCTATCCAGCCTGCCATGCGGCTAGAAATCCATCTGAGCCCTGTCACAGCAAGATGTATGGATGGGGCGTAGGCAGCGGGTCTGCCGCAGCCAGGAAGCGTGGGGAGGATGTGCTGCGTTGGACGCTGGGTGGGCTGGGATGCATGCAGGAGGTCCAGCATCTCCCAGTGGCATTGGCCTTGCTTTCTGCACACCGCTGTCTCCCAGCTCACGTGGGTGTCCTGCGCACCGGGAGGTCCCCAAATGAAGGAGGTAGGTGCCCCCTGCCCAAGGTGGTGCCAGGAAAGCAAGGCAGACCCCAGGACATCCCCCAGGTCCCCTCACCCTGGGCTGATCACACCGTAATCACTCGCTGTAGGGCATCACAGCAACCAGACGGACTTCGTAAGTGAAATCTGTTGTGGCTTCTTTTAAAGTCGATGACTTTGAGTTCAGCTTATCCACGCTGGTGTGCTTAGTGCAGTCATTCACATCCAGCCCTGCAGTTGCAAGACATGTGCTGTTTTCTTTTGTTTCCCCTGGTATCCAGGTGTTTTAACCGTGTCACGGCAGTACCATGGTGTCCATGGGCAGAATAACACACCGTTGTGCTGGAGTTAAGGTTGGAGCAGCGTTTCGGCTTCCCTGTATTAATGGCAGCTTATTAATTCAGCCGTGTGATGAGCTTGATGGAGACAGGTTTGGCTCCTCACCCCTTTCAGGTCTGGTGAGACTGTACCAGAAGTTGTGCTTTTGGCAAGGTAAAGTCTCCTTTTTACAAGCGTGCGCCCATAGAACAGTGTGCTGTTGCAGCCTACACCCGGTCTATATTAAAACAGAATTTTGGCCAGGCGACCGGCTCGGTGCGCAGCCGGTGTTTATGTTCTCTGAAAATTACTGTCAAGGTTAAAAAATAGCCGTGCAGCTTGTGTGCTGGAGCTGCCGGGAGAGCCAGCGAGTGCCTGGGCTCCTGCACGGTCGGAGGGTTGGTTGCAGGGGGTTTGGCGCTCACTTGACCCTGCTTTTGCATCAAATGCAGTTGTAGGCTTTACAAAAGCAAGGAAAAACCCTGAGCAACCCCTCGTTTCTCATGTTGTGCTTATTAAGCTGATGGAAAAATCTCCTTCTGACTAAAGATCCAGGCTTCAGCCTACTGCATTTATTCTCTGGCTCTTGCTCTAATGAAGATGGTGTGTTGGTCCAGCTGGAAGTATTGTGTCCTATTAAATAAAGATTTTTAAATGAGCACATTTATTCATCGAGCTGTCACAGCCTGTTGAGTAAAGAATGCGGACTGGCCAGCCTTAGTCTGCCTCAAATCTGTTTTCTCCAAAAAGCTGTTACAGTCTCTGGGGTAAATAAACCCAGCCCCGTGTTTACCCAAACCCCAAATGCCATCCATGTGCTCTGTCCCCTGCACTGAAAGCAGTCGTAGGGCCATCGTAAGGGGAGAGAAAAGCAGAAATCAGGGCTGTGTGCGGTGTTTAAACTCTTTATTTTATGCAGCCCTTCGCCATTGCAGCGTGAAGAGTCACTGCTGCTTTCGGGGCCGATTTGCAGTATGGAGGCAGCAGCGTTATCCCAGTGCCTGTCCCTCGCCCCAAAGAGTTTACAGTCTACATCTTCTTTTTAATTCAGACACCCACAAAATAGCAGGCTGAAATAACACTGCTATATGTCAGCTGCTGATGGAAGGAGATTAAATATTAAAGCCAGGGCTGTGGCTTTAACTCCTTCGATTTTTTTTTTTTCTCCCCCCTACTCTTCCCCTTTCTCCCCCCACCCCCCACCCCCCCGCTTTCTTCTCTGTGTAAAATGACATGATTTAGAACTGAAGTGCCAGACTCAGCCTCTAGGTTTCGGCGTTTGGAAATGTATGTAGAAAGATATATTGTGTCTGTGAGCATTTCTGTGCAGAGAAAGAGAGCGCTCCCAAGCTAGTGAGACCACATAAAGATGTTAAATAGAGCTGTAATGCACACCGAAAGCAGGAAAAGTGCCCTAGAAAAAAAAAATGTAAAAAAAAAAATAAAAATTCCTGCAATGGAGCAAAATGAAAGATTAAAATAAATTCAGCAGTACTGAGGCTGGGCTGAAGCATGCCCCTTGTGGAGCTGGGGCTGGTGGGGAGAGCATAGGGGGGAGAGAAATGTGACCCCATTCTCCACCTCATCCTCTTACTGCTTCCCTCATTGACCTAAAAATCTCCTACTTCTTTACCCAGTACAAAACGGAGCCAGAGAATTGGGAATTTTCTTCCTTTTCCTTTTTTTTCCCCTCTCTCTGCATGTTTAGTATTTTGACACGCCGCAGGAGCAGCGGCCGCCTGCCTACTAAATATTCATCTGAAACCGGCTGCTCCTCTGTCCTCACAAAAAAACTGATTTATTTTTCTCTGCTTACCGTAACCCACCTATTTTCCTCCGCTAACAGCTCGTCACTGCGTCGCAAGGGGCGAGTGGGGTTGGCAGCCGAGTATGTTAAAAGCCAGGGCGGTTTTGGGCCAGAAACATGACAAAGTGTCGGTGCCCACCCTTTCTCCCCGGTTCCCCCTTCCATGAACGCTTTATGGTGCGATGCAAAACGATGCTGCAAATTTTGTCTCCCTCGGAAAACGGCGGCAGTTCGCTCACTTCTCCTTTGTTCGGTGGCTTTTTGGCATTGCCGAGATTTGTAATGCTGTTTGGAAATGAGTCACGTTTGGGCTGGAGCAGAGTTGAGGGTTTCAGAAGCTGCGGGGAGGAAAGAAACCCAGAACATGTGTATCTTCAGCAAAACCGTTGAGAAATGTTATTTAAGGTTTAGTTACGGACCAAATCGGGGAGCAGTGGCTGGAAAGGCAGGCATGTGTATGCCTGGGGTTACGTGGGCAAATACCTCTTTGGTTTTCTCCCTGCAAGCGTGTTAAGACCCACCAGCTCTAATTTCTTTTAATTTGAGCTCCAGTTACGAGTCACTATCAAAAGCACCTTCTGATACAATGTGTTTGAAGGACACTTTGCATAATACACTTGTTATTGCACTGAAGGGGAAGATGGATGGGACATGTGTGGATGCGCCCGTTGTCTCGGCAGTGCTGTCCCTTGCCTCTGCTAACGTCCCCCCCGCCGCACGGCTCCCGGGAAGGCGCCGCGGCGGCTTCCAGCCTGGAAAATGCAGATTTGCTCGATAAAAAAATTGAGTCGTAAATAAGCTTCGGAAAGAGCGAGCGAACCCGGGGTGTCACGCTTGAGCTAATTCACAGAAACAGGTGGCTTTGGGTTGGTTTATTTGTTGGATGGTTTAAAGAGAGAGAAAAAAGGAAGGGGAAAAGGGCAGAAATCCTTTGCTGCAGCAGCAGCTCTTTCTAGAAACAAGCCCGATGCTGCGCGGCTCCTGGATGCATAAAAATCCTGCAGTACAGCCCGTGCAATGCCCTCAGCCTCCCGGTTTGTCGCAGTCTATTAGGAGAGGCGCAATCCATCCTCGGGTCTTTATGATTATTTGCTTTAACCCCATCCCTGCCTCTTCTCCCCCCCTCACTTTCCTCAATCTCGATGCTTGGGGCTGGTGTGGCCGTTCACAAAGCAGCCCCGCAGCAGCGATGCTGCCCTTTTGTCCGGGTGTCAGCAATGGCCCCACGCACCCAGCCCTGCCTCCGTGTTCTCGCAGGGTGGATGTGAGCCCCCTCACCCAGTACATTCCTAAAGCCATCACGGGTGGGTTTTTATCCTGCAATTCTCCTGCAGGTGGAATTTCAGACAGCATCTTTACGGCGTGTGAAATGCATCCCCCCTCCTCCGGTTTGACGGTGGTCGTGCTTCGGGCTGCTCCGTGCCATCGCAGAGAGCCACGGGCAGGGACGACGGGCAGCCGCCTCCGTCCTGCTCCATAAAGTCACGGCCTGAATTGCCAGGCGGGTGCCAGCTCTGTCGCGCGCCATCCAAAAAAGTTGCCCGACCCCTAATAGCACCTAATTCATCCCTCCATTAGCCAGCAATAAAGCGGCGCATCTCACCGAGCGGGGCGGATTTGCATTTCCTAGGTCAGTTGCAGCTGCTGTGTGGCCCTGCCGCTTAAAAAAATGGATTATTAAAAATATTTGTCCCCCATTCCCCAGAAGCCCCATGTAATGGCTTTTTCATTTTGAGCAATGTGTTCACACACCGCTTCTCAAACAATCTGTCCCGCTCTGGTTTTGCTTAACGCTCGGCAGCGATTGTGTTACAGTTGCTCTCCGGGCGGCTCTCTCCCCCACCCTGCTGCAGGATGTACCCGTAAAACACAAAATGCATTTATTCACGATTTTCTAAATTGTTTCATTTCAGAGGTTTACAAACGAGGACCACCTGGCGGTTCATAAACACAAGCATGAGATGACATTGAAATTCGGCCCTGCTCGAACTGACTCAGTCATCATAGCAGGTATGCGGCGTTCAATCCAGGCCAGCTCTGAAAATGGTGCACATTAATATAGCATGACTGCAAGATTAATACCAGGGACCAGATGCACTGAAAAACGTCTCTACCTCCCATAAAAAGCTCTTGTGATCTGCATTTAATCAGGAGGAAAGGAAAGCCAGAGGCTTCCAAGTTTCTATTTTTTTTTTTTTTTGGGGTTATCAGGGTTTGTGGGGGTTGGTTTTTTTTTTTTTTTTTTTTTTTAGCTCTCTCACCCTTTTTATTAAGACTGGAAGATTTATGGACAAAAGGTCTTTCACGTTTCTGCATGTGCTTTGAGGACGATGAACAAAATCTGACAAACCCAGCTTCCTCTCCTCAGCCCAGGTGTCAATTTTCTTGAGCTTTTAGGCTAGCAGTTAATAAATTAAAATGCCATCAAGTGCACTGGCTACTGCCGAGAGTGCATTTGCAGAGCCCAAATGAGGCGCTCTGGCAGCGTACGGTCAATGCAGCCTTTATAAGATTGGGGGAAAAAAAATACATATATTGTTGTCTGGCAGCAGATCATTGCCGGTTACAGATACTCTCCTGCCTTGTCAGTCCCCTTTCATTCAGGCTTCTTAAAAGGGCGTGAGGTTTGTGTTACCGCTGGATGAAAAGGCTGTTGCTGAGAACAAGAAGAGAGGAGGAAATGCTTTCTGACGCCTTTCTGAAGAGTTCATAAGGGGAAACGAAGCGTCTGCTGCAAGAGCCTGGCACCCTTTTCCTGGGTTCATCTCCAGCCCAAATTTAGTGTTGAAGTAGGAAATAGCAATTCATTTGGTTTCTTAAAGCCTTCAAGTTAACTCTAGCTGTGGGTAGGGTTGTAACAGAGCTCGTGCAGCCTTTGCTGGAAGGGCAAAAAGCTTCTCCGAGGGGAGGGCTTGCAGAGACGAAACAGGCTCCCAGAGGGAGAATTAATTTCAAATGGGATCAGGCTAATGGGAGTTGATGGTGAAGAATTTGGGGCAGGGGCTGAAAGAAACCTCAGATTCCTAAAGGTCGTTTTTACTTCAGTTCACCCCCTTTCTAAACAGGGTGCACAGCGGGAGGGTTAGCTTTTGCTTGATAAACCCAGGGCGTAAATTGCCTGGGCGGTGATGAGGGAGCAGAAATGGGGTACAGTCCTAACTCCAGCTGAAATTCCACTGGCTCTAACGGGGATGCGGCGTTAAAAGTCCTCATCTTAGCTGCTCCCAGAGGTGTACATTCCTCCTGTGCATGGGTAAACTCTCAGGGGTAAAACCGTGGGTGGAATGAACACTGTTGTTTTAGCACAAGGAACAGCAGCGAGGGCGGGTCTAGCCCCCTCTCCTAGCTCTTCTGGGCTGATGCTCAGTGGGTCACTCTGGGTAAGCCACAAAGCAAAAAAAACCCCAAACTTATTTAGCTGTGGTCAGTGCAAGACCAGCCTATTTAACACAGGCTTTCCTGGCAGAGATCTTGATGGCAGATAGAGCTGCCGGGGGGGTTGCGAGGGTTATAAAGCATGCTGGCTTTGAGCAGTGAGATCTAGGGCGTTATTGCCCTATGTTCCTAATGCCCTTTTTTTTTTTCTTCTTTTTTTTTAAGCCACCATTTTGTCTCTGGGTTTTCTTGTTCTCTCCCTCCCTCTTGCTTTGTGCCGAGTCCAGGGCAGCAGCCCGTGTGTTAATGAGCAGGAGGATTCAGTGTACATCTCTTGCCGTAACTCTGCGGTTAAGCTAAAGAGAGTCGTAAAGAATTGTTCTCTCTCTGCCGGTTTTAGCTGGCAGCAGGGAGACTTATTTAATGGGAACGTGCACTTCTGGGGTGATGCTGTGGGTGGAAGAGCTGCTGCAATTCCTGGAGGTACGAATTGGGGAAGGGTAAGACAAGAGACGTTATATGGCTTTGCTTTGTGGCATTGTGAAAACTTCTGCTGGAGATTTGGGCCCCGGGCTGGCGTGCGCGGCTTGGAAGGACTTTTCTAAATGGGGAATGGTCCGAAAAGAGCCCTGAGAGCTGTTAAAGCACTGGAAAAACAGCGTCCTGCTGAGATCTTTAGTTGACAAAGTTTCTTGGTTTAATGAAGAGAGATTGGGGGGGAACCGAAGTGTGCTCAGAGGAGGCCTTTACTTTATTAACAAAACCAATAGGTAGGGTTTGAAGTCAGACTGGAAATAAAGTGTAGGTCTGTAACAGCAAGTTGAAGTAATCACTGGAGTCGCTTCCCAAAGGCTGTGGGAGACTCTCCACCACTGGCGGGTTTGAAATCAAATGGGATGTTTTCTGTAGACACTTCAGCTCGAGCACAGCTAGTGCGCTTGAACAGGGAGCATCTGTGCCAAACAGCCGATGTTTTATGCAGAAGGTCAGGCTAAACTATCCCAGGGATCCCCTTTGTGCTTAAAAATCTATGTAGTTTTCTGCCAGGTGGATTCTTTCAGTGTAACGTGTTTGTGCCGGGCTCCTGCTAGTACCTGGACTCCTGACCTAACGTCACGCAGAAAAACGAGGCTCGCTGGGAGCGGGGAGATTTCTTTCTGCTTTATAGCCTGGGTGATGGCCAGAGAGATCATGACTCAACGTGTTAATATGGTGGAAAACGGGCCCCAGAGGGATTGCTTTGGACAGTGGTGGTAATTATTAGCACTCCCACGTAGCCGTCTGTCCTAGGATGTGCATTAATGTACGGAGCCGGCACAGGGAGAGAAGCAACTCTGCCCAGCTCTATTCCACATCAGCGGTGGAGCTGCTTCAATCGGCCATTTCCCCTCTCATCACTCCATATTTTTAAGATCTGCTGTTTCAGGGAGATCAAACCCCACTATTTTCCTTCCTTGCAGCAGCATTTCAGATGAGGACAAGCAAAACCCTGGGGTGGGAGGGACAGGACACGACCCACAGGCAGGAATTTCACAGAAATCACTGCATGCGTCTTGCTGCAATGATTCCTTTGAACAGCATTTACCAGAGAAACAAAATTAACAAGGAATTATTTTCCCCATTCTGAATTGTCACTTGTTTTACAAACATGACATACACCTTAGCAGAAAAGCATCCAGACTTCCACAAAACAGAGGCCACATTTGCTAGGGGTCCCCAGAGAGGACTAAGGTGATTAAAATGAAATTTCTAGCCTCTCTTTGACCGATGCTTGGTGTTACAACCCAAACAGATCAGACTCCAACCCCAACTCGGTTCTTGAAGAACTGTGAAGAAGTGGGACTCTTCAATGAACTGGCCAGCTCCTTTGAGCACGAGTTCAAGAAAGCCGCAGAAGATGACGAGAAAAAGGCAAGAGGCAAAGGCCACCATTGCCGTAAAACTGAGCCGGGTGCATATTGTGGGGGCTGGAGGGGGGACGGTGCTGTTCTGATGAAAGGCATATGTTGTAGGGTAACTAAGTGTGGTCTCGGATTTAATATGCTGGCTTACGTGGGACTTTATTTTTTTAACTCGGGTGACTTTGGCTGGCTATCCTGCAATCCGAGGCCTGGTGAGAGCAGATTTTTAATGGTTTATTATTCCTTTGGCTTTTCACTTCAAAAAAGAAAAAAAAGGCAGTACCCGAAATACCTCGCACCTTGAGAAGGAGATGTGGGAAAAGAGCAGGACTCGGTGCTCAGGATCTGAGCAAAAATTCACTCGGAGCCTCCTCAGGGATCAAGATCCTTGACGATGATGCCTTTAAGGTGCAATCAGCAGGGAAGGGACCGATTAGCTGCCGTGTGCCTTTAGCATTTGAACAGTGTCACAGTACATGCAAATAGAGAGCGGGGCTCCATGGAGGAGTGAGGCTTTTTCTAACAAAGAGCTCCCTCATATGCAAGCACTATCGATTCAGGCTGCCCCTGCCAACCTCAGGAGCGCAAGGGTCTGAAGGACAACGGGATCTCGTCAGATAGCAGCTAATTAAGGACATTTCTCCCCCCCACACCACCTTTCCAGGATCTGAGGAGCAGCAGATGTGTATTGGGCTCTTAGACTGGCACATACATTTACTAAATTGATATATGTATGTACATACGCTCACAGTCAGCGGCGCTGCTTGGAAATAAACTGCAGGAGCACAGCCACGTAAATCTTCACCGAGATGGGGAACGGAGGAATTCAGAATTAAAACTGAAAACTGTCTTTCACCCGCTCTCCTAATAACAGGGCTCTTTAAAGCATAAATTGATCTCTCTCATTGGTATGCTGCAGGGCCTTGTCGGGGCTGCGTGGCATTTTATGCTCTGAATTCCCTGCCTTTTGTTCTCTGCAGCCCAGACCCTGAGCACTGGGAGAAGGTAGCTTTTCGTTTGTGGTTTCACATATAAATGGTTGAGCAGCCCACAGTCTAGCCAGTTGTTTTATATGTAAGACCACCCATCTCCTGGGCTGTGCTACCTAATAGCTGCAGCTATGATCCTTAGGCTGTTAGCTGTTTTCCTTTTTTGCTTTAGGATGACTGCAGTCTAAATATTTCCGCTGGCAGCCAGGCAAACGCGGCAGCGTGAAGCTTGGGATGGTTTCAGGCGTTAGGGAAAGCATTATCCCTCCTAGAAAATCTCTGCACAGGCGAGGTCCCCAGGCCCAGATGGCTTGTCACTCACCGAACCTGGCCAGAGCTGCCTCCTGCATTTCTGAGATGCTTTCAACATTTGGCCGCATCGAGCCCAGTTGCTGCTGTTATGTTTTGTCCTCCAGTTCCAAGGGTGGTCTCTACACCAGCATGTTAATTAAAAACATAGGCACAGCAGGCGCTTCCCTGGAGGCACTTTAAGTGGTTTGAAACTTTCCTGCATGTTAATCCCTTCTCCTTTGTGATTCCCAGTGCAACATCTCTGCTTAAGAGGGCAGGTAAACGGTTACTGCACTTACTACGAGCAAAGCCCCTGCGTAAATCGGTGCAGAGCCGAGGCGCTGGAGCCGCACCCCACTCGAGCAGCAAGAACATCCGTAGATGCCCGGATTTACCCTCTTGCCGCAATTTTCCCTCCCTTGAGAGGATTTAAAATGCAGCAAAGGAGGAGGTTTAGGTTAGATGCTAGGACAAACTGTCAGCAGTCGGGCGAGTGAAGGAAAGCGCTGGGATTGATTGTGGAGGGAGGGAAAGCAGGTTGGACAAACAGCTGTCAGGACTGATTTAGGGAGAGTTTCTCCTGCCCCAGACGGAGGGAGGGACCGGGTGATTTGCGAGGTCTGTTGGAGCCCAATTGAATGCAGCATCCTGCAGTCGGAGTCTCGCGCCGTTGCGTGCTCCTCCGGTGCTCCCTTACGCCATCTTCTCCCAGGTCTTGTCTTCCTCCAGGTCTGGGGAGGGGAGAGATGGCCACTCAGTTTAGTCCCCCTCCCTTGTCACCCTGCCCTTTTCCCGTCCCCAGCAAGTCATTAACTGGTTAAAATGGGGCACGTGGCACTGCTGGAACCCAGGGTGGTGGCAAGTTGCCAGGTTCAGGCATATGGTTGGGTTTTATTTTAATGGGGCGCTCATAGATATTTAATAACTTGCATGGCTCTTTGTTTGCTTTTGATAATCGGGTAATAAAATAATTCAGGCTGATTTATACAATGCTTTACAGCTCTTCTGTGAATGAAAGTGCCTTCTGTAACTCGCAGGCATTTGGCTTTGTTACCTGTTCTCCTTAGCAGAGCCCTTTTATGAAAAAAAAAAAACCCCAAAACCTAACCCATGGAAAGAAATGTGTGTGTGTTACTGAGAAACCACAAAATGGTGCCATCTGGGGCAGAGACCGTCTTTCCTAGGTCTCTGTCTCTGTTTGGATGGGGCCGGCGCGGCACGGCACCGCTCTCTGCCTCGGGCTCCCAGATGCTACTTCAGTACAAATAAATAATAATAATTTGGCAAGAGCTCAGAGCTGTAGCTCTTCCTCTGGGAGCAGCCGAATGTTTCACAAACAATATGAGCTAATTGTCCTCTCAATCCATGGCTGGTTTTCCTGTAGAGTGCTGGAGCCCTGGACATGTCTCTGCCCTCCACCCCGGACATCAAGATAAAGGAGGAAGAGCCGGTGGAGGTGGACTCTTCCCCGCCAGACAGCCCTGCATCTAACCCGCAGTCGCCACAGAACAAAGAGAAGGTAGGTCTCCCTGACCATGCCCTGTGGAGATGTTGGTTTCTCCTTCTCCAACTGAGAACAAATTTTTTTCCACTTGGGTGCCAAGGCCTGATTTGGGATTGTGAGGTTCCCCTCATTTTAGAAAGAAAGATAAAAGCTTGTTCACTGAAATACACATTTGCTGCCCTTAAGTCTCCATGTGGATTTGGCTAATGCAGAAAGCCTTGCTGTTCACCCTGGGAATGCTTTTCCGGCAGGGCAAAAGCGCCAAACAAGTAACGCATCTTCTCGGAGACCGGCTCCCTGTGTCCTGGTGGGGGCTGGCTTATGATTCAGAGCAGATTAGTCCAGGTGACACATTCTTCATCTGAATAATTTCCCACCCTAGAGGTGCTAGCTGGGGCTGGAGCGGTAGTTCTTAGAGGGGGATTATTTCCCAGAGGCTGCTGCAGGCAGCAGGAGTCTGAATTTCTGTGCCCCACTCCCTGCACTGACATCAAATCAGTGTGGCTTTGGGTAAGTTGCTCCCCTCCATGCCTCAGTTTCTGTGGCGAAGGTGCCTTAATTTTCCCTAAATTGCTTTTAAGCCATCAGAAGGAAGAGACAGACAGGCGATTATTAAGCTAATAAGTAACAGTGTGTCTCCTTTTGTCTGTTGATCCTCTTCAGGAGATCACCTCCAAGCCTGTAATCATTTCTACACCTACTCCAGCCATCGTGCGTCCAGGCTCGCTGCCACTACACTTGGGTTATGATCCGCTCCACCCTACGCTGCCTTCCCCAACCTCTGTCATTACCCAGGCTCCCCCTTCCAACAGACAGCTTGGGTAAGTACAGAGGAGGGACATGTGTGCTGAGGTTTTTCTCCCGTACTGTCAGGCTTCCTGGGCAGTAATTAGGTACCTAAATAAGTTCCTTGATTGTCAGAACAACTGAGGTGCTGCGATTCCCGCTGCGGCTGCTTGGGCATAAGGGCCTCGTTGCAGCACTGTCTGCAAAAGCAGAATGGGGTGTAAGTGCAGAAAGCAGGAACTAATTGTCAAAGTGTAACGAAACGAGGCAAAACTCACTGCAGGGAAAAATTAAACCCAATCCCCAAACACGTTGACATGACACTTGCTGTCTACGATGGGAGCGTGGCCTGACTGGGGACTCCCAAGTTGCTTTTGCAGCCTGATGCAGTGGAGAGAGCTCAGTTAAGCTGGCAGTAGGAAATTGTCTGGATCTTTAATGGCTTTGGGATTTTCTCAGACAGCTGTTGCCTCTGAAGTGTAACCTCTTCTGCAACCTACTGGCCTCCTTCATGGTCAGCTTCTGCCTCGGGAGCTGTTTGTTTCAGCAGATCTAATGACCTGCTCCTTTTTGCCCCTTTAACAATCTGGATCGGAGACTCCAGAGCACTCGCTGCAGTGGTTATGAGCCTGCCACACTGTTAGGTAGCTCCAGCCCTGCACATAAAAGGAAGGAGCCTGAAGGATGCAGGAAACACATTACAATGAGCCCTCAGGAGACATATATTTAGCCTCACTTCTATTCTTTGGTGTCAGGGTGCTTCTTTTTTGCTGTGGTCCTGGCCTCTTTCTAATTACCCTTGTTTGAGGCTGGCTCCTTACATTAACCAGGCCATTTTTTTCGACTGTCAGTTCATATTTTTGTGTGTGTTTTTGCTTTGACCCTCTGGCACCATCAATCCAGACTTCCTGACGGAAAGTTTTAAATCCTGTCTTGAGGTATTAAGGGGTTAAGTGATTGTCCTGGGGTTTTGAAAAGGCATTATATTCCTTCTGTAACCCCGCACAGGCAGAGACTCACGGGGCTGTTTGGAACCAAGTCGCCTTGTGCTTGGAGGCATGAAAAAATCAGAACTGGAGTAAGCTAGACTTTAATACGATTTTATGTGGCCTTTGCAGTCCATGCAGGTAGATCCCTCCTACAGTGTGAGAGTTGAACGCACTCTACGGAGAGGTCGGGCTGCAACTTTAACGAGGGTCCCTGTGTTAGGGCCACGGCGGCCATGGTGGGGTTGTCAGCATGACAGAGATGAAGGGGAGTCTGTGACCTCCCTGTAACTCAGCTTGTTAGGCTGGGATTTTCAAAGCAGCCTGGAGGATTTGGGATGCCCAATAGAAATGAATGAGAGTTGCGCATTCACGTTCCCAAGGCAGCCTTAAAAATTCCAGCCTGAGTTATTGGCACAATGAACTCCAACCTCTGACCCACGTCCCCTGCTTCCCCACCCTGCCGTTGCTCCATGCCAGCACAGCTTCCTCCAAGGATCCCAGGCAGCCCAGCCTCGTCCATCCCCTTCCCTGGGCTCGGCAGAGGAGGCAGCAGCAATTTTTTTTTCTCCCTCCTGCAAAGTCAGGCTCCCAGCAGCTCTACTCTTCTCTTCCCGGCTCATCTCTGCCTCCATGCTGTGCTGTCATGAACGGAGGAGGAGCGGGAGATCAGCCCTTGCTGGCAGGGACGGTTTCCTTCCTCTCCCCATTGTCCGGAGCAGATCAGCTCTGGCTTTTCCTCCGCTCTCCTGGAAAGGCTGAGTCCAGAGGTTCAGAGCTGGAGCACGGTGAGGTTTATGACACTCTAAAATGGAGGCAGGGGGATGTGTGCCTGTTTGTCACCACATGCAGAAACACCGCCTTTTGCTGCAAAGTGATCTGCAATGGAAAAAGTTCTTGGTATTGTTAATTTGTCACAACTAGGCTCCAGCGCAATCGCCTCCTCCCCCAGCCTGCAGTGAGCGGGACCCTTTCTGTCTCCCAGAGCCATTGTCTGGGCAGACACAAGCCAGCCCTGCATTGACTCCATATTTAGGAGATTTTCTCTGGAGTCAGAGTCAGAAGTGCTTGTTAATGGAAAGCTAAATCTTTGCAAACCCTCTCGTGGGAGCTCAGCAGACGTGGCTCCCAGGCCAGGAAGTTACTGGTAGGCAGGAGCAGATGCCCAGATCCCCCATCTGCCTAGTGCCAGGCTCAGCCTGGGAGGGCACTTTTAATCTCCTTGAGGAGGAGTTGCAGCAGCCCCTGGATGTGCTTTTCTGTCTATCCAGGTGGGCATCATGTCTTGGGGCTTTGGCAGCCATGGTGTATTTGGCCAGCCAGCGTACACCTAGGAGTTAAACAGGGCACACCGTAATGCTGGCCATCAGTGTCGCTGCCAGCCCCAAGCGAGGAGCTGCAGCCTGGGTCTCCTCGGTGTGACATTGGCACGTGCTGGCTGCCATGCAGCGAGTGTGCAGAAGGCTGAGTTACCTTAACACGTGCTCAGCTAGGCTTTGCACCCACCCATTTAGAAAGTGCCATTCAGAAATGGGAAAATGAGCCCAAATCCATGAACCAGAATTAATTCGTGCTTCTGCCCTTGAGCTCGTGGGGCTGCCTGGACAGCAAAAACTTGAAATAATCCATGAGAACTTGAATTGTTGTTTCTCCAGGTCTCCCACAGGTTCCCTTCCACTTGTCGTGCAGCTTGCAAACGGACAGACCATGCCCGTCCTCCCAGGCCCTCCCGTACAGATGCCTTCTGTTATATCGGTGAGAGAAACTTCCAACACAGCTCTGCGTGGCAGAGGAGGGGACAGTGTTTTTTCCCCTGCCAAATATATGCAGACACTTCCATTTTGTAAAAATTAAAATATATCTCCCCCTCTGTGCAAGATATGACTGGAAGAGGAGGAGGAGGAGGAGGGGGACCAGCTCTGGCAAGGTAGTAATAACATGTCGATCACACTAGAGGGCAATAAGTCTGGAAAAAAACAAAGCCTTGCCTGGACAGATGGCTCATGCCATTGATCCAGGGCTGGGAACTGTAGGATCCCTGATTAGCTGCTTCCATTTGGAACAGCGTGCCTCAATTGAAACCATTCGAGCTTGCAGAGAACATGTTGGTCTTTGCAGGCCAGGAAAGCCACCCTAACCTCGCCAGCGTGCTAAAGAGCTGTTTGAATATCAGCCTTGCGGGTTGTGCTTTTTGCATACGGAGAATATTCCGTGGTGCAGAACTCACAAGCAGATTTGCCTGGTGGGTGGCTTGTACGTCTTCCGAGCGCTTCAGTTCCCGACCAAGCAGCCCGTGTGAATCCTGTCTGTCCTGCTGGGCATGTCTTCTGGGTTTTGAGTGAGTAATGGCCAAAACCTTCTGCCTCAGGTAACAGAAATGTTGACATCAAAGTAGGCAGACAGCAGGCAGCTTGGCATAGCTTGTGGGCACGGAAACATCTTCACACCTTCCTGATAGCTTGAAACACGACTTGCGTTTGTAGAGCTTTGCAACAGCGTACCTGAGTGGCTTATAAAAGCAAGCGCAAACTCTGGTTTTTCCCCTCTTTGGTGAGGGACAAAGCTCTCCATGTTTAGGAGGGGATGCTGTGACTTACCCTTGGTGTTGCGGCAGCTTTGCAATAAGAACCAGGCAGAGAACCATAGGGGATCTTGTACCCTCCCTCTCCATCCACTCTCGTGTACTGGTGGGGAAAAGCCCTCTGGGATGGAAGGGAAGGAGGGAGGCTTTAGGGCTGCCCTCCTCCCTGTCCTCAGCGCTAGGCTGGTATGGCTGGGTGATTCTGAAACAGCCACCGTGGCCACCAAAGGAGTGGCTGCTGGCCTTCAGTGACAGCAGGCATAATTGATGGCAGTAGTTAAACGCTGAACGTTTGTCAAGATTTATAAATGTGCTTGGTCCGGGAATTATTACAGAGCCACTTCACGGAGCGCACTTGTGAAAGCACCTCAGCTTCCATAACCCAAGCGTTGTTTCATCCCCGATAGCTGGCTCGGCCGATGTCCATGGTGCCGAACATTCCTGGTATTCCTGGGCCACCCATCAACAGCAGCGGGTCCATTTCACCCTCAGGACTTCCAGTGCACTCTGAAGCCAAAATGGTAAGGGTCCGAATACATGCCGGGGAGGGTGTCACATCCACAGCATTGTTCCTCAGTCTTCGCTAGCTCCTCCAGAAGAGACTCCATCTGGAGGCTTTTTCCCTGCAGCCTTCACGAAGAGCCACTGCTTCTCTGAAATCAAGCGCAGCCATCAGAGTGCCTGCCCACACCGAGAGCAGGTGTTACAAATGCCGCCACCAGGAATATTAGACTAATCAGCACTGCGGCTCTGGCAGGCAGAGCAGGCACGCTATTGTCAAGACAAACCTCAGCCCTATCCTAAACACGGCTGCTTTGTAAAGCTGGTGCTTCTAGTTCCAAGATAACAGATGGGTTGGAGGTGGGCTTGAGGAAGGCAGAGCCAAGAGGAGAGATGTTGTGCTGTAATCCAAGGATCCTGGTAATGGTTTTCATGTAGGCCCCTTTAACTAAAAGTTTGCAAAAGAATTTTCCTGTCTTGGCTCTTCGTGGCTCAAATTAGGTGCACGCAGAGGAGGGAAGGCAAACCTAAGTTTGCAGAGAGCAGCAAAAACCCTGGGTTTTTTGGCTGAGACAGGGTAGAGGTGTTTGCAAACCCACCTCTTACGGTGGTGCTGCTCACCGTTGCTGGTGTGTTGTCACTGCTCCCATCGTACCCTGTTGAGGTGTCTGCAGGATTCATGGGCAGATCAGAGCTACAAGTGGGGTGAGAGATCTTAAACTTTGTTGGAGGCATGAAACAGCCATCCTGCCCTGCTGGCAAGCGTCTGGCTGCCCAGAGAAGGAACTTGCAATACCTGGTCTCGATCATGCATAGGTCCTACTCCATTCCAGAAGGACCCCTCTGCGGGTGCTCAAGGACAGTTGAGCTCCACAGCCTGTTCAGTCCATGGTCTTTCTGCAGAGCCTGCCAGCTGGGGAGTGGATCGGTGCCAGTTGCAGTAGCAATTTTGGGATGCGGACACCTGCCTGCTTGAGCCTAAGTTGGAAGCCACTGTCTGTCTTTGGGTAGGCCAGATGGTGATGGCTTTCTGTTGGATTTGAATCAGCCGCAGTCCCTGAAGAGCCCGTTCCCCAGTGGCCTGGCTCCTTGAATGATGGAGGAGCTGGTTAAAGCCTTAGCAGCATGGATAACAGGTCCACTGACGTCCTTTTTTCTCCTTTAACAGAGGCTGAAGGCCAGCTTGACGGCATCTTCCTCACTGAATGGCAGCAGCTTGGTGGTGGGCTCAGCCAGCACAATGGTGACCGCACGTCCAGAGCAGAGTCAGATACTTGTCCAGCACCCTGACGCCCCTTCCCCAGCTCAGCCACAGGTTTGCTGCTGCTTAGCCTGCAAAGCTGGGCTGGAGATGCTGGGGGTTTCTGGGCCTTGGGAAAAGAGAAGGAAAACCTTGTGGCTTCCTGGTGTGCAGAATGAGTTAAAAACCCTGTTTTTTCAGTGACGCTTCAGCACTAATGGTCTCAAACACCACCAGGCAGAAAACTTCAGCAACATGTTAATTTGCTTGACGAGGTCTGGAGTTCTGAAAGAATATTTTGCTGCTTCTCCCTGCTCAATTACTGGGGTTAAACGCTCCCCTCTTAGGCAATCAACTCCACTGGCTCCTGCCAGCTAACCAAATGCCAGCCTTCCATCAGGATCGCCACCTGCTCCGTCAGTTAGATAGGCTTCCAAAAGTTTAATATCCATATGCTGCCTGACAGCGAGTACCGAAGTGTAACTGCACTCCCCGATTGTGGCAGTGTAATTACAGAGCCCTCGCAGAAGCACCGGCAAGCCTGTGTCTGCAGGACTGTTTGCCCTCGCTGACTTTTCCTTTGTTCTCCTGAATTAAAACCAGGGAATGTGCAACATTAGAAAATCGTTTGTACCAGTTGCCTCTGAGAGTTTGTTTAGCAGAACATATTCAGGGAAAATTAAACCCAAATTAATTTTTAAAGCAAATTGCCCACTCAAAAACTGTAATTTGTTTGTGCTCCGCAAGTTACTGAACCCAAATGGAGATGGTGCTTTGACTCTGCGTGGTTACGTGCATCAGAGCGGGATTGAGCACTCGCAGCCCTGCAGCTGGAAGTTACCCTCCATCAGCTGATACGTGGTCACTGGCCATGTGGGAATCTCCTAAGTCATTGCAGCATGAAGTGCTTTTTAAAGTCTCTTAAGTGAAATTAAAAGGAAGGCTGTTTCCTCTGCATTGCCCGTGGTCATTTACCACATTAGCTCCTTGGTACAGAGGGGAGGAAACTTCTGCTGATGGTTACATGCCATTAGCTGACTGTAGGAGTCTGGGTTTTAACTAAATTCCCCTGACATTCACAAGTTCACCTGGTTCAGGATCTCAGAGAGTTCATGTGGATTCACACCTGAAGTTTGGAGGGCACTTCAGACTCAGCTGAGAAAGGGCTGCCAGAAATGCCTGTGAAAGGGGCTTTGTCCCCAGCTCCCCCGTCGCAGCCAGGGCTGCCCTTGGTCCATCCCCGCAGTGTGTAGTTCTGGCTGCTCTGCAAAAGCAAATCCCTTTTTGCCCCAGCCGTGAGTGCTGGCATCTCCTCTGCCAAACCTTAGTTACGCCGGTGTGTGTCTGCCTGCCTGCACCAGAGCTTCTTTTCAGTATCTCTCTTCCACGTGCCCCATCTCCAGGTTTCCCCTGCCCAGCCCACCCCCAGCACTGGCGGGCGACGGAGACGAACGGTTGATGAAGACCCGGACGAGCGCCGGCAGCGGTTCCTGGAGCGGAACCGGGCTGCCGCATCCCGCTGCCGTCAGAAACGCAAGCTCTGGGTGTCTTCCTTGGAGAAGAAAGCTGAGGAGCTCACGACCCAGAACATCCAGCTGAGCGTGAGTATGTAACCATGGAGGCTGAGCACAGCCCTTTGCCAGCATTAGGACCGTCGCTCCAGAGGGAACATCTTCGCTGTGCTGCAGAGACAACATGTGTTTGGATGCTGCTCTCTGGAGCAGGATTGCTGCCTCTGTGCCTAGATTACACTCCTTGCTTTCCATCCTGGTGCTCTGCCTTGAACAGGCCGCGTAGGAAGAGCGCTTCAGTGCTCTTGTTTCTCTCCCTGTCCCCCTCAAAAAGGCTCTGCCTCTGCCCATCAAGGCAGTAGCTCAAGGAGTGACGCCAGCCTCAGGAGCAGAGCGCCGAGGCCCTGGGAAGCAGCTGTATTTGCAGAGTGGAAACCTCCCCTGTGCAAGGGAGAGCTCTCTGCTGGCACAGGGTCAGCAGAAGCAGTCCCAGTTCCCTTCCCTGCACGGTGGACCTGGCACCAGGGTGAGCAGGGAGGCTCTGCATCTGTGGCCTGCAGCCATACCAATTTTTTCTGGAGAATTTGGTTTCCCTGGCTCTCTGGCAGCACCCCCAGCATGCCTAGCAGAAGTGCAGCACATCTGAAAATACAGGCTTCACTTCCATTGCCGTTAGCCCCCTTATTAATGCTCTCAGCACTGGCTGAGGATTGAACACTGAACTCGTGTCCGTTCTGGGCTTTTTCTTTCACTGGTGGCTAGTGACTCATGCCGTGGGATTTTTTCAATAGCACTGATCATGGCATTTTTAATCTCTTCCCCAGATAATTATAGAAACTGTTTCCTCAGGCAATTTTGAAATACAGTTGACTGTGTTTAGCCATTTCTCCAAACATTTCAATAGAGGAATAATATGCCTTTCAGGGGAATAGACCTGGTTTACAGAAGAAGCTCACAGAGGTACCGAGAGCTTGGAGGAGCTCTGATGTTCCCCATGGCCTGGTGTGGGCTGAGCTGGTTGTACACTCAGCTTCTTGCTCTGTTTAGTTTTCCATCAGAGCCAACAGCAAGCTGGAGTGTCTGACTCAAGCAGTTGGCATTTGCAGGAGCGCTCAGGCAAATGTATGTCCAGGATTAGATGATTAACATAGCGAGGGGCTTTCCAGCCAGCAGTGGGGGCTGCTGGAGGGAAATGCTGCAGTACGTGTCTTGCACGCTAAATTCCCCAAACCCAGAAACTTTGGATGTTCTTGGGCCAAAGGCATCTCAAATTAGACAACAAATTGTAAGTTTGCAGGGCACAAATTATGTTGCTAGAGGCTGCTGTCAAGAGCATGAGTGATGCATACGTGCATGTTTGTTTTTCAATCTCAGAATGAAGTTATGCTACTGAGGAACGAAGTTGCTCAACTTAAACAGCTCCTGCTGGCTCACAAGGACTGCCCCGTCACTGCACTACAGAAGAAAACACAGGGCTATCTCGGTGAGTGATGACATTTTCTGGTCCTTACTACCCTTTAAGTAGGTCTAAGCAGATGAAACCTGCATAAGGCATAAAGGAAGGGAGTCTTCATCTTAGTCTCTGCTCCATCACCCTCCAGTGAGTGCACCAGGCAGGACAGGACAGACCTTGGTCCTGTGTTTTCTGCTGGTATTGCCTCCATAGCCTCTGTATTGAGGAGGGTCCACCCAGGCTGGACCTGCAAATTTGCACTGCAAATTGGCACTTTAACGTGGTTTATAAGATCTTGCAACAAGGCAGTGAGGGCAACCATGGTGCAAAAGCGCCGAGGGAAGGAGGTAGTGCATCTCCCTCCATGTCTCTGTAGTGTGGAATATTTGACAGAGATCCATATCTCCGCTTCGCCCTGGAGTGCGGGCCAGCATCTCTCCACTCGCTCCCAGGCAGCGTGCCAAGCACTTGATATTCTCTTTGAAGTTAAAAACTATTGCTGCTCTGAAAGCGAAGCCAGAGTCAGAAAAGGCCAGACTCTATAAATGACATCATGAGGGTCTATATCTCATTCTCTGCAATTCACATCAAATTGGCTCGGGTTTGGAAGTAAGAAGGCCTCTCTTTATCTTTGTTCCTTTCTTTCTTTTTTTTTTTTTTTTTTTTTTTAATGCTGCCTATTTCATTATAATCAACCCGGGAGCTAAACATTATGTCTGGATTCTTATGTCATCTCTGCAATAACAATTCCATGCTGTGGTATTTGTGCAAAGACTTTGGGAGGATGCTGGAGTCCCCTAGTGTTGCCTAGATTAACGGGATGAGAGGCAGGGATGGATGGAGATAAGAAAAGGAAGGGGGAGAAAACAAAAGCCAAGAAAGCAGGCACTGTCCTTCCTGATTGCCTCCTGATTCCCATCTCCTGGGTCTCTGAAACGCTCTTCGCCTGTGCGGTGAGGCACAAATACGTGCTGTACAGGGCCTGGCACAGCCAGTTTATTTTCACTCATTACAGTGACTCAGAGCTTGAGTAATGTGGTCGTGAAAATCCTCGCTGTCCCCCAGCCCTTGCAGACAGGTGTTCGCTCTGTGTATAATGCAGAGAGGCGACATGATTTTTCCTGTTAACTTCCAAAGTTTACAGTTCCTATTATTATTCCTCACAGTCTGTCTACTCCAATAATAGGAATTCATCACACATCTGAATAATAAAAATGAAATTCACACCTCCCTCCCCATGCCCCCCTCCCTGGCTGCCTTTTTTATTATTGAGATTTGTGACTAAGCAGGTCCTTAAACAAAAATGCCAGATTCCCTCGATGGAATTACAGCTGCCTCATGTACAGTTGGGTTGTTTTATTTGTAATACCTTGTAAATCTCCTTTTTGGGATGCCAAACTATTATATTGCTCTGCTCGACCTTCTCTCTCACCGCCAAGTCAGTTTTCAAATCTGCTGCGCTAGCCGCATCTTTCAATATGCTGGCGAAGGCCAAGCCAAGGTTTCACAAGGGAAGGTAAAACCCATTTGGGAAAGGGGTACAGTATTCAAGCACCTGGTAGAAAACTGAGCCCTAAAATACGTTTGCCAGTGCCCAGTAAGGTTGTAAACCTCTTCTCTGATTTTTTTTTTTTTTTTTTTTTTCCCCCCGGGTGTCATGGGGTTTACCCTCTTGACGTGGAAGAAGTATCCCAGCACATGCCATTATTTTGCTCTTTTAAAGGAAGGTGACTGCATCTTACCCGTAATTCATCTAGCCAAGTGCACAGGAGGGAATTTCCTCCTGACATCTGTAGATAATGAGCGCATACCCCTAAAGAGAGAGGTCTGATTGCTCTTGCCTTGGCATTTGATAGGTCACAAATTATCCTCTGTGTTAGAAGCTCTGCCTGGGCACAGTGGGCTGTTTGTGGGAGAGAATCCAAAGTTTTGGAAACCAATCTGCGTTGCTGAGAAAAGAGCACGGAAGAAGGTCTCTGCCTTTGTTTGCCTCCCATCCCTTCAATCATATTGCTTCAAGTTACCGAAAGAAATCGAGCAAGCAAACAGTTTGTAATGGGCTCTAATTGATTTTAATGTTCTAGAGAACAATAAAGAGCAAACCAGGTAATTTATATAAAAAATGGCCAAAAAAAACCTGCCTTTGCAGAAGGGTTTCTGTTGCACGCTTTCCTGTGTGCTCACCCAACAGATGGTAAGGACTCTGAAGGAACTATTCAGTCTCTGGGCTAAATGGCCTTGAACCAAGTACCACGCCAGGAAACAACATGTAGGAAAGTTCATTTCTTATAATGAGGAAACAGATTTATTACAATAAAGGTTACGCTGGGTCTGCCATCCTTGGTGTGAAGCCTGCGCTTTATGCCTTCCTGGCATGAATTCAGTGAGATTCGGTGGTGTTTCTCCAAGGGATGTGGCCAGCCGGACCTGGTGGGTCATTCTGTCCCAACTCTAATCAGTTTTATTTCCAGTCCTCACTTGCTTTGCCAAGCAGCTGCTTGGGGGGGGCCCAGCTTGGTGGGGGGACCTGGGATTCCTGTAGGGATCAGCCTCTCTGCTCCAGGCTGCTTTGGCTGGAAAGGTGAGTGTTAAGTAAATACCTGGCTAATTTCTGCATGCCTTCCAAGGCAGAAGCAGTCTCCCATCCCATCACCTCGCTGCTAACACGGATAGCAACACGCACAGCCTCTCTCTAACCTTGTTTTCTTTTTTCCATCCCCTTCTTCTCTGGTCAAGCAGAAAGCCCAAAGGAGAGCTCTGAGCCCACCGGCTCGCCTGCTCCCGTCATCCAGCACAGCTCCGTGACGGCCTCCCCCAACGGGCTCAGCGTCCGCTCGGCAGCAGAAGCGGTTGCTACTTCGGTGCTCACTCAGATGGCGAGCCAAAGGACAGAACTGAGCATGCCGATACCGTCACACGTCATCATGGCTCCACAGTCGCAGTCTGCTGGCAGATGATGTCACAGCCTGTGCGTGTGACAAGGAGCTAACCGCGAACTCGCAGCCAGAGAGACTGACCATTACTAAGTCCCTGATGAGTGGGGGCCGATAAGGATTTTTATTTCTTTTTTTTTTTTCAAGTGAGTTAAGGGCAGCTATGGCGCTTCTTACACTGCATAGCCTGTACAGATCCTGGCCCCCAGTCGCTGCCTTGCCATTGCCTGTCCCCACAGGATGGCCGTGGATTGAGTGCTTTTCTCGATCCTTCAGTTGACGATCCGTCAACTCAGAGAGTCATCTGAACACACAGAGCCTCACTTTGAAAAGCACCTTGAAAGGTTCACTTTCAGGTATCAGTTACATTAACACTAAACCTCCATGCTTGGTGGATCCCCTTGGCGCTTTCACTCTTCCAAGTACCCCCCCTCCTTCCTCCTCCACTCTCAGCAAAGGAAAACATAGCTCTTGGGAGGCTGTGACATTTAGTTGTGCTGTCAATGTATTTTATTTTTAACAGCATGCTGCTTCCAGGCATCTGCTCCCCCCTTTGCTCTAGCTACCTGAAACATTGCACCTTCGCACAAGAAGCCTCCTTGAGCTCTGAGGTTAAAGGAATCGAGGGTAGTCTTGTCACATGCTAACTCCCAAGATGCCAGTGACAGATTTGGACATGATGGGAGTGTAATCGCTGTAAATCAGTTTGTGCCCAACAGTTGGGAGAGGGGAACACGGGGCCGGGTGGGGACACGCGTTCCTGGTCACTTGTGCCACACTGGGAGCTGCAGACGTTCACGTGCTGCTCTTGTAACAGGACGCTGTGGTTGCTGGAGAAAAGGTACCGTCTCTTCTAGCAGTGGAGGGGCTGCTTTCAGTCTTCCTTACAGTAAATTGGTGCTGCTCTGCGTCTGCTGGGACCAGTGCAAAGGCACTCTGGGAGGTACATGAAAGGATGAGCCAGCCCAGCAGGCAGTAGTAGTGCAAGTCCCAGAATTCATCATCTGCTCCCAACTCCACTGTACACCTTAGCAAACAAATCCCTCCATTTCCAAGGATCATCTCCTTTACACATAACCTCGATGACCTTAATAATGGTGGCCTTAAATCGTGAATTAGTTGCCTGTTACAAAAGGAGAGAGCACAAAGTAGTGTTTCTATTTGCCCGGTCCTTTACCTCTTCTTCATGATTATCTTCTGCTCTCGGTGATGGAGCATCTGTTGCTTCCCAGCCAGAGCAAATGAAGGATTCACAGAGCTTCCAGTTTCACAGGGCAGGTTAAAAACCCAACCTCGATATTGAAAGATGTTTGGATTCAGGTCTGCTTTCTTGCTGGGCGGGCATAGCAGGCGTGTGTGTCTGTGTGTGCTTCCCGAGGCTGCCGCTGGCCCTGGGCAAGCGAGTGGAGTTGATGGTTTGGGAAGGGGTGCTTTTCAGGCTCTTGGAAGGAGCCTCGCCACAAGTCCGTGGAGCTGCATCAGCCCTTGGTCTTCGTCTCCTTCTCGGGAGGTCCCTCCTCACCTGAGCTCTCGCCCACCTCAGGTTGCACTCGCCACTTTTGAGCCAAGTTTGTTTGTCAAAGTGATTACGTTTGGCTTATCCAGACTTGGAAGGTTTCCAGGGACAGCAAAACCCAAAGCAAAGCCTGAGCAAGGAACCCAGATCCCATTATGGATGGGGAAGTTCAGCAGTTTGGTTTTTCTATCAATGGGATCTGTCTTCTTCCTCTCCTCTTTTTTTCAGGTTTTCGTCGACTTCTCGGCAGTATCGACCGCAGCGTTTCCTGGGTTTGGTTTGTCTTGACACAGTGCTGCTTTTGCGCTCCTCTGGTTTCTCTTGCTCATCTTGAGAGTCATCTTATGCGTAATCAGGGTCACTTCTGGCCTCGGCAGTTTGCACTTCTGGTTCAGATGCTGCGTAGCCCCCCCAGACCCGCCTTTTGTTTCTGTAAAACTGTTTCTGCAGAGTCTGTGTGTGGACAGATGTTTTGGCTCTTACTATCCTGACACGATATGTGTTTCTGCAGTGAGAGTGAGCTGTGAGAACAGGACACGGGGGGGTTGGCGTGCCTTAAGTCCGTGTGACCTGGAGAAAAAGGGGTTTCAACCAGCTGAGGCACACTGGGGGATCAGAACCTTTTTGGGGGGCCAGGATCTAAGGCAGAGGGTTCGCAGGAGGTACGAGATCCAGCCCAGCTCTGCTTCCTCTCGTTGCTGCTGCTGGATGCAGGCTGTAGACCTGTGACAGGGAACAGCAGAAAACCTTTTGCTCCTTCACATGGTCCAAAAAGGTGTAAAAATGACCTGTCTTGCAGCAAAGGGATTTGCTCTGGTCTTCAGATCTCCTCAGTTTATTTCAGGGGACTTTGAAACAAGTGTGTCTCTCTCTTTCTTTGTCTGGGAATAGCAGGAATGACAAAAATGTGTTGTAAACATATTTGCTTCGTCGCCCGGCAGCCGTTGGGTCCCTGTCCCTTGGTGCGTAGTGCTCGGAGCCAGGAGCTGGGACAGCATGCGGGGAGCGAGCGGTTTTGTGTCCGGCAGTGCCGACTGTAGCTCACCAGCTCCTCCTAGGCTCACCAAGTGTTCAGCTCTGCAGAAAAACTCCGTCTGTCGAGGAAAAGTGTTCGTTGAAAGAATAGAGAAAGGAGGAATTGAGCTCTGGGCTGATCCCAGCGCCAGTTCCTTGTTCGCTTCGTGGTGTCAGGGTCTGATGGGTGAGGCAGAGGCAAGGAGCATCTGGTGGCTTTGCTGGCAGGGTTGGAAGGAGGGAGCAAAGGGTAACATTGGAGAGGCAGCAAATCTGGGACAGACACACACGTGGCAGCGTTAGCATCGGATGCAGCAGCTTCCCCGACCCCTTACTTTTACCCTTA
Source organism: Haliaeetus leucocephalus (assembly GCF_000737465.1). Taxonomy (NCBI): domain Eukaryota; kingdom Metazoa; phylum Chordata; class Aves; order Accipitriformes; family Accipitridae; genus Haliaeetus; species Haliaeetus leucocephalus. Next base: position 336,540 of record NW_010972622.1, read on the forward strand.
GGGACTAGAAGTGACCCAGTTTTGCCTGATTGGAGAGCTGAGATCGCCCAGCCTGCCTGCGACTTGTCTGTGTCCCACAAAAGGGCTTTCCCTGCCCTGACTGCTCCGACCCTTGAGACCTCATAGCACCATCAGGCATCACGAGGTACCTCAGACCTTGCTGGTGACAAGTGGGGGGGGATGCAAAGAGCAGCTTTTCTCCTCGTCCCTCTGTGCCTCAGTGCTCCTGATGTCATCAGTGCTGCCCCGCTCCAGCATCTTCCCATCTCAGCTCCCTTCCGCTTGCAAGTGTTTAGTGCCTTGAAAAACCTGCAAACCCGTGAAAACGTGGTTGTAAAGCTCCAAACCTGGGCAGCAATAATCGGGGAACAAGTGTTTGACCATACCTTAACATTTTATTTTTTTTAATCGACAGGGTTGCAGCTTTCCCGTGTCCCCCTTCAGGTGTGTTTTACCCCAATAGTGTTCGATACCTGCACTGCTGCTGCAAAAGCAGGTCCCAGAGCAGGTTTCAGGTCCCCGTTTCTCGTGCTAACAGCAGCCCTGCTTGCAGGGAGGGAGACAAGTGCGAAGCAGGAATCCTCCCGGCCTGGACAGGCTGAGCCCGCAATGAGGAAGGTAGCCAAAGATCCAGCATAGCTAACACATCTCCCCCTGCCAGCCTCAGGCAACGGGGGACTTCTCTGGTCCCATCCCAGTGCAGTGGATGGATGTCCCAAGCCATAAATGTGATTTTTTTGGGCACATGGGTGAGGTTCATCCCTTGTTGGGGTCGCAAAAGGTGCCTGGCAGAGCTGATGCTGAGGAGGTCTTAAACCTCAGGGGGCTGAACATTGCAACGCTGGGGTGGCTGTCACTTTTCCAGCAGAAGGGACAGGTTTGGTTTTTAAGAGGTGACTTCCCAGGCTTTTTGGACAGGAGGGTACGTAGAGAGAGCATTTTCCACCAGCACTTTCTCCAGCACCTCCATGCCGGTAGAGCAGCCATGCGTGGATACATTGGGCTGCCCAAGTAATTAAAAGCCAGCTGCCGAAAAGTCAGGGTTGATGTGGTCTCCTCTCCCGGAGCCAAGCTGCCCATGCCGCTCCCAGGGAGCCTTTGGGCTCCGAGGCGTGGAAATCCCCGCTGAGCACTTCACACAGCTCCAAAGAGCCGAACGGCTGGTGGGTTTCTGCCCCACATCATCTCCTCCTTCCTCATCGCTTCTCTTGGAGGCGGTTTCTTCTCTAGGTCAGCATGGCAGTAACTGTAGAGGATGTGCTTTAGTTTTGGTGGTAGTTAGGGGTTGGTTTTGGTTGGAAAGACAGACTTTCTGGCAGGTCGGTGATGCGGGGTCCCCCCCCAGACCCGTGAGGATGGGTGAGGGTGAAGGTGGCTTTTTCTTATGCTGGTTGAACTCTCACTTGAAGGCTTTGTGGATGTCTTTGGATGGGGCAAAGAAAGCCAACCTGATTTCTTCTCCAAGATCATTTCTCCCGCTTTTCAGAGGCTCCTGGGGGCTGGCAGCCACCTGGCCAGCTCCACTCAGCAGCTCGCCGGGCACCTGCACTTTCCTCTGCCATCCCTCAGGCTTCAGCCGCGGTGCCTTAACCGAAACCCCGGTTAGTGCTGGTGTCAGTCCCGTGGCTTCCCGCGTGCTTTTCCCCAAAACCCATCTCTGCGGTAGTGGCGTTTGGATCGGTTGGGATCTCCATCCTTCCTCCGTGGCCTAATGGATGAGGGGAGAGCGATATAGGGGCTCCTCGCAGGAGCGTGGGAAAGCCCTGCTGCGTTTATAAAGGTCGCATTTAGATTGCGCTTGGGTTGGGGAGAGCCCAACTCGTGGCATCGGCCATTGGGAGTCGGGGGTTTTTATGGATCCGTCTTTGCTGTAATGTCGAATAGAAACAAATGGCTGAAAAACACATCCCAGGGCAGCCGTTCCCCTGCCCCAGGGCAATGCTGAACCCCAGGAGGGCTCGTGATGGAGGGGAGCGCTCCCTCCTCTCCCTCGGTGGAGATGAAGATCTCCTCATTGGCCTCCAAACACTTCAGGACTTGGGGAGGTTGGGGGGTTTGGTGCCACCTTTCCCCCCCCACCCCCCAAACTGGTCCTGGATTTCAATGGCTTAGTCGGGAAATATGTCATCTTTGGACTTGTGGAGCTGTTTTTGTTTGGTG
>NW_010972622.1:338709-339283 GCF_000737465.1 Haliaeetus leucocephalus
GGGGGGTTTTTTTTTTGTTTTGTTCCCCCCCCCCCCCCCCCCCCCCAGTTTCATGGACAGGCGGGCTCAGGCAGCGGGGATGCTCTCCTGCCCCAAAACGAGCCCAGGAGGTGACAGAGGGACCCGATGGTCCCTGGGGACACGGCAGGAGGGTCCTGGGTGTCCCCCCGTTCCCCCCAGCTGCTTCATAGGGCGAGCTTTGATGATCAATAACGGAAGAAGCCAAGAAAAAGGAAACACACGCCACTCCCCCCAACCCCCTCCAGAAAGCGTAACCACGAGGGTGTAGTATCTATTAAAAAAAAACATATCTATGAGTATATACAGACCTATATAGACATATATCAACTTCCTGAACGGATGTGCAGCTCCTTATGCAATGAAATGGTTTTCTAGCTGTAACCCCTTCCCGCGGCCCCCCCCGGGCCCCGAGGGATCCCCTCCGCACAGGCTCCTGTGAGCGGGTCCTCACAGCCCCCGCAAGGGCCCAGGGACATGGAGGGGGGACGCAGGGGGGGACACATGTCCCAGCCCCCCCCCCCCCCCCACCTCGGCCGCGTCGTACCGAACATGT
>NW_010972622.1:339293-345278 GCF_000737465.1 Haliaeetus leucocephalus
CGGGCGGTTTGGGGGCACCCAGAGGGGATGGGGGGCAGCCTGACCAGTGCCGGGATGGGGGTGCCCGTTGGTGTCCGTCCGTCCATGTACGTCCGTCCCCAGCCATGTCCCTCATTCCGTCTGTTCCCATCTGTGTCTGTCCGTCCCGCTGGCTCCATTGATCCCCTTCTGTCTGTCTGTCCCCATCGTGCCCAGCCCTGTCCGTTTGTCCATCCTCTTCTGTCCCTCTGTCCCCTTTTGTCCCTCTGACCCCATCTGTGCCTGTGCATCCCTTGTCTGTCCATCCCCATCCATCCGTCCGTCCCCGTCCGTCTGTCCTGGTTGGCGGGTGTCAGCGGTGCAGTGTCCCCACCGCAGGTTCGGGCGGGGGCTGCAGGGGGGGTCCCAGGCCCGGCTCAGCCCCCGCAGCTGGGACCCTCCGGCCGCCCCGTTCTGGACCATGGCGACGCCGCAGCGCTTCGGCCGCCGCCGCTGAGCGTCCATCCATCCTTCTGTCTGTTCCTGGAGCTGTCCGTCTGGAAAGCCGTCCGTGAGTCCGTCCCTGAGTCCGTCTGTCCGTGGGTTCATCCGTCACCCAATAAACTGCTGCCACTCACCCCTGAACACTTGCTCTGGTTTTGCCCCTGGAGGACTCGGGGGGAGACCTCCCCCCTTTCTCCCCCCCCCCCCCCAAATGTCCCCCAGCCCCCCCAAAAAGACACCAACGCGGGGAGTTTACAAACCCCCCCAGCTTTATTCCCGGGGGCTCGCCTGGGGACCCTCCTTGCTCCCGGGGGGTCCAGGACGGAGGGTGCCCCCGGGCCCTGAGGGCTCCGTCTGGGGGGCCACATGTCTGTCCGTCTGTCTGTCAGCAGGTCCAGGTGCCCACAGGGTGTGTCAGTGGGGCTGGGTGTCTGTCTGGGTGTCCGTGGGTGGGTCTGGGTGCCCACCAGTGGGTCCAGGCATCCATCCCGAGGTCCGTGTGTTGGTCAGTGAGTCCAGGGGTCCATCTGTGGGTCTGTCGGAGTGTCTGTGGGTCCGTCCGGGTGTCAGTGGGTAGGTGGAGTGGGGGGGGCTCACTTGCCCCCCGCCATGATGCGGAGGTACTGGAGGGCGTTGCGGGCGGCCTGGGAGCGGGCACCGTCGCGGGAGGGGGCCGCGCCGTGGCACACCGTGGCCGGCTGCGTCGACAGCTCCACCAGGCACTGGTGCAGCCCGCTGAGGCTCAACGCATCTGGGGGACGGACAGACGGACATGGGGACGGGCCACCATCACCCTAACCCCCCACCCCACCCCCGCAAACCACCCACAACACCCCCCCACAAGCCCAGGCGGAGGCACCCATGGGTCTTGGTGGGGTGCCCAGAGAGGAGGGGATGCTCACCGATGTCAAGGTAGCTGATGGCGAAGCTCTGCTCCTCGGAGAGCTCCTGCAGGAGGGCGCAGGCCCCCGCACCCATGGGTGCCAGTGGGTGACTCCGCAGCTGCACAATCTTCTCACCCGCCGAATTCCGTAGGGAGTCCCAGGTGCAGCCGGGCGCTCGGCCCCGCAGACCCTCCAGCCTGGGGCCTGCCTGTGGGGACAGGGCGCTCGGGGACCATCCCGACCCCCCATTGGGGCTTGGGGACCTTCTGGACCCCTGCACGGGGATGTGGGGGCTCAGGGACCACCCAGAGTCCCATGCAGGGACACGGGGGCTCAGGGACCCTCTGGACCCCCACGTGGGGACATGGGGGCTTGGGAATTACAGGGACCCCAACACAGGGACACCCGTGGGGGTTCGGGGACCACCAGGACCCCCGTGCAGGGACACCCTTGAGGTACAGGGGCTCAGGAACCATAGGGACCCTATGTGGGGACACAGTGGCTCAGACACCGCCAGGACCCCCAGACATGGGGACCCCTTTGGGGACAAGGGGGCTCAGGGACCCCCAATGTAGGGCCATGCCAGTAATGTGGGGGCTGTTGGGACCCCCACGCAGTGTCCCTTCGGGAGACATGGGGACCTAGGAACTGCAGGACCTCCCCCCCTATTCAAGCACCTTCCATGGGGATCAAGCCCACCCAGCCAGGGACCCCAAATCCAGAGGGCCCCCCCCCCAGGTCACCCTTGAGTGTCCCCCTGCCCTACTGCCCCCCCAACTTTAATCATTGGGGGTCCATAAGCCCTGAAATAGGGGGTACAGAGGTGCCCATGTCCCCTGTTAACCTCCCAGGGTGATCTTGGGGTGCCTGTGTCCCCCGTTGGCCCCCCCGGGGTGGTCTCGGGGTGCCCGTGTCCCCCATTAACCCCTCACTGGCCAGTACCATGGAGAACTGGTCCTCCTCCACTTCGGCCTCGCTGCCCTCCCGTGGCTCCATGGGGACGTTGTGGATCCGCACCAGCATCTTGGCAGCCGCGTTGCGCTTCGCCAGCTTCTTGGAGGTGCCGCTGCCTGCGGGGAGGGGACAAGGGACACCGAGGTGAGCCTGGCACCCTGTCGTGTCCCCCGACACGTACCCAGGGTTGGGGGGGTGGAGGGGGGTTGCCCCGGCCCTGTACCGATCTCCACGAAGCGCTCCACGCGGCAGGTCATCGTGAACTCCTTGCGATGCGCCGGCCCCGACTCCTGTGTCACCGTGTACTCGGGCAGGCGCCAGCCCTTCTGCACCACCAGCTCCTGGCGGGGGGGGGATGACACACAAATGGGGGGGTCTGGGGAGGGCAGGGCCACAGACCCCCCCCCTGAAATGGGGAGAGCTGCCTCCAGAAAGGAGCTGCCATCCCCAAAACAGGTGGGCCCAGCCCCAAAATGGGTCCACTGCCTCCAAAATGGGAATAACCGTCCCCAAAATGGGGATAATAGTCCCTAAAATGGGTCCACTGTCCCCAAAATGGGGATAACTGTCCCCAAAATGGGGATAACTGTCCCCAAAATGGGGATAACCGTCCCCAAAATGCATCCACTGTCCCCAAAACAGGGATAACTAGTCCCAAAATGGGGATAAACATCCCCAAAATGGGGAGAACTGACCCCAAAACAAGGAGAACTGTCCCCAGAATAGGTCCACCATCCCCAAAACAGGGATAACCGTCCCCAAAAGGGGCAAGAGCACCCCCCAGCTGGGGAGAGGAAACCCCCAAACATCACCGCCACCCCTAAAATGGGTAAGGTCACCCCCAAAGGGGCATGGCCCCCCCGGATAGGGATGGCCATCCCCAAAACAGGCTCGTCAGCCCCAAAACGGGGACAGCCACCAAGTCGGGGCGGCAGGGGCACATCTCCTCTTGTCACAGCCCGTGGTGTCACCCACCTGCAGAGCCCCCACGGGGTTACACTCCGACTGGGGGGGGGACACGGGCGTCTTCATCTCCAGGGGGGTGCCCCTGCGTAGGGCAGACGGGCACGGCATGAGGGGGGCACGACGTGGGGACAGCTCTGAGCTCCCCCATGCCAGGACCCCCAGGTTGGGGAGGCAAGGAGGTGTAACGGGGTGCCGGGAGCTGAGCTTTTGGGGGGGCACTGTGCTCCCCCTGCCCAGGCCCGGCACCTGGGTGCCCCCCACCCCATTACCTGGGCGAGGGTGGGGGCGCGGCGGGTGCTGGGGGGGTGGCCACGGGGCCGAGCTCAACCGGGGGCTCTGGGGGGAAAGGAGAGCTTGGGGATAAAAGGTGAGACGTTAACGCCCGAGCTGGCCCCCCCAAACCTCTCTCCCTGCCGATGCCCCAGGTACCCCCAGACCCTCGGGTGCCCCAAATCCTGCCAGGCACCCCCAATTCCCTTGGGACCCCAGATCCCCTGGTATTCCTAGCCCCCACCCAGGCATCCCCAAGTCTCTTGGCTCCCCTAAGACACCCCTAATCCCCCACCACCTCAACCCCCACCCCGGCCCCCCCAGATTCAACTGAGCTGCCCAAACCCCCCAAATCCCCTGGGATGCACAAGTCCTCCAGCACCCCCAATCACCCTGGGTACCCCCAAACTCCCCTAGATACCCTCAAGCCCCTGCAGGCCCCCCACAAACGCACCAGGCCTGGGTGCCCAGCACCCCTGGGGTACTCCCAACCCCCTGGGTACCCCCAGACCACCTGCGCACCCCCCACCCATCACCCCAAAGTTCCCCTAGCACCTCCTGGACACACTCAACACCCTCCCCTGTGCACCCAGCACACACCAGACCACCCCCCGCTCCCTCCAACCCCATCCTGCGCTGCACCCTGACCCCCACCCTGATCCTCCAGCACCCTGGGGATCCCGTCCCCCCCTCACCTGGGCTCCTCGGGGGCAGTGGGCTCCAGCATGTCCCCCCCTTTGAGCAGCTTCAGGGCCACCTCGGCCGCTTTGTGCTTCGCCGCCTTCTTGCTGGGCCCCTGCCCTGGGGGAGACACCGGCTGAGCGAGGGTTGGGGGGGATGCCTGGGGCCCCCCCAGACCCCTCGCAGACCACGGGCTGTGCTTACGGCTGCCACAGCCCAGGGGTCAGGGCCCTGGGGGATCCCTCTGCCATAACCCCGGCAGCAGGGTGCCAGGAGGTCCCCGAGTGTCCCAGGCATTGGGGTCCTGGGTGATCCCTCACCAGGACCCACTTTTTGAGGCCCCAGGGGATCCCCAGGTATCGAGGTCCCAAGCGATCCCCCACCAGGACCCACTTATAGGGGTCCCAGGGAACCCCTGAGTGTCCCAAGCATGGGGGTCCGAGGTGATACCCCACCAGACCCTGCTTTTTACAGATCCCAGAGGATCCCCCACCAGGACCCACTTTTTTAGGGATCCCCCAGCACATCCCCACCATCCTGGGGACAATCCCCGTATCCTCACTGTCCGCCCTCTTCCACGTCCCAGGCAAGCAAGATCCACCCCAGGTCACCCTCTCTGGGCTGTCCCCCCACCTCACCCCCTGCCGGCGTGGGGGTGAGGGAGGTGAGGCAGGGGGACACCCTGGAAGCAGAGGGTGTCAGGGACCCACCGGTGCAGCTGATGTCCCCAACGGTGACACGGAAGGTGAAGTTGGGCTGATGGGCTTGTCCCTCGGCCTTCAGGAGGTCGTAGCCGGGGGTCTTGCCTATGCGAGTGCCATATTCCTGCAGCAGGCTGATGGGCGTCTTCCCGGGGTTGGCGGCCAGCATCTGCTCCAGGCTGGGGACAGGGCTGTCACCAGCCCAAGCAGGGGTCAGAAGGGACCGGTGGGGGTACGGACTGGGGGGGAGCGGGGTGGTGGGAGAGACTGGCACGGCCCACGTGGCGTGGGGACGTGGGTGGCACTGCCAGGCAGCACAGGGACACGGGGACAGGGGTGGCACTGCCATGTAGCGTGGGGGGGTGGGGATGGGGGTGGCATCGCCACATGGCATTGGGATAGGGGGACAGGGGTGGCACTACCACATGGGATGGGGACATGGGGACAGAGCTGTCACCAGCCTGAGCAGGGGGCAGAGGGGACCGGCGAGGGGGGTAAAATGGGAGAGGATGGCATTGACGTGGAGAGTGGGGATGGGGGGACAGGGGTGTCACCGGCGTGTGGGCGTGTGGGAAAAGGGGTGGCATCACCACACGGTGTGGGGACACAGGGACAGAGGTGGCACTGGTGTGTGGAGACATGGGGACAGGGGTGGCATCGCCACTTGGCACAGGGACACGGGGACAGGGCTGGCACCGACAAGCAGCGCAGGGACACGAGGACGAGGGACGAAGCCTCCACGCAGGGTGGGCTGGCATTCACCACGTGGCACGGGGGACACGGGGACAGGGATGGAGCCCCCGGGTAGCGTGGGGGACAAGGGGAAGAGGGGGCTGGTGCCGGCCACACGCCGTGGGGACACGGGGACAGGGACGGAGCCACCACACGCCGTGGCGACACGGGTGACACCGCCACAGAGCACGGGGACAGGCCTGTAGCCCCACACACACACACACACGCAGCGTAGACCCCGGTCCCGCAGACCCCGGTAACCGAGGGACAACCCCAGGGGCCTACCGGTAGGCCTCAACCTCCCTCTCTCCGTCAGGAGAAGGATAATCCCGGTT
>NW_010972622.1:346380-347201 GCF_000737465.1 Haliaeetus leucocephalus
GGGGACAGACGGACAGGGAGGGACAGGGACAGACGGGGAGGGGGACGGGCAGATGGACGGGCAGTGATGGGGACAGGCCAGAGGTGACAATGGTCAGACTGGAACCAGCTGGGGCCGTCGGGGTGTGACAGGGACAGACAAGGAGCTGTGGGGACAAATGGACGCCTGTGCTGAGAGCAGACTGGGAGCACTGGGAGTAGCCTGGGAGCAGTGGGGACAGGGGACACCTGGACTGGGAGCACTGGGGTCGGACTGGGAGCACTGGGGTCAGACTGGGAACGCTGGGAACAGAGATGTCTGAACTGGTAGCACTGGAAGCAAACTGGAAGCACTGGGGACAGAAGCACACCCAGACTGGGAGCACTGGGATTGCACTGGGGCCCCTGTGTGGTGCTGGGGCTGGCGGGGGATACTGGGGGGGTCCTGAGGACACTGGGGGGTCCCAGTCCTTGTCCTGGGGGGCTCCCAGGGCCGGTGTGAGGGGTCCCAGTGCTGGTATGGGGATGCCAGTATGGGGTGCTGGTGCCAGTATAGTGGTCCCGGTGCCGGTACCAGTATGGGTGTCCTGGTGCCAGTATAGGGGTGCCTATGCTGGTATAGGGGTGCCGGTGCCAATATGGGGGTCCCAGTGCCAGTATGGGGGCCCCAGTGCTGGCATAGGGGTGCCTGTGCTGGTATAGGGGTCCCAGTGCTAGTATGGGGGTCCCGGTGCTGGTATAGGGGTCACAGTGCTGGTATGGGGGTCCTGGTGCCTCTATAGGGTCCCAGTGCCTGTATGGGGTCCCAGTGCCAGTATAGGGGTGCCGGTGCCAGTATGGGGG
>NW_010972622.1:347212-347887 GCF_000737465.1 Haliaeetus leucocephalus
CTATAGGGTCCCAGTGCCTGTATGGGGGTCCCAGTGCTGTTATAGGGTCCTGGTGCCAGTGCCAGTATGGGTGTCCTGGTGCCAGTATAGGGGTGCCTATGCTGGTATAGGGGTGCCTGTGCCAGTATGGGGGTCCTGGTGCTGGTATAGGGGTCACGGTGCTGGTATAGGGTCCCGGTGCTGGTATAGGGGTGCCGGTGCTGGTATGGGGTGCTGGTGCCAGTGCCAGTATAGGGCTGCTGGTGCTAGTATGGGGGTCCTGGTGCCAATATGGGGTCCCGGTGCCAGTATAGGGGTGCCGATATAGGGTCCCAGTGCTGTTATAGGGTCCCAGTGCTGGTATAGGGGTGCCGATATAGGGTCCCAGTGCTGTTATAGGGTCCCAGTGCTGGTATGGGGTGCTGGTGCCAGTGCCAGTATAGGGCTGCTGGTGCTAGTATGGGGGTCCTGGTGCCGATATAGGGTCCCAGTGCTGGTATAGGGTCCCGGTGCCGGTATAGGGTGCTGGTGCTGGTGCCAGTATTAGGGTCCCCATGCCGATATAGGGTCCCGGTGCTGGTATGGGGTGCCGATATAGGGTCCCAGTGCTGTTATAGGGTCCCGGTACCGGTATAGGGTGCTGGTGCTGGTGCCAGTATTAGGGTCCCGGTGGCGATATAGGGTCCCAGTGCCGGT
>NW_010972622.1:349781-351151 GCF_000737465.1 Haliaeetus leucocephalus
CCCCGGGCCCGCACGCCTGGGTCCTTCGGGGTGACGCTAAGCCCCGCCCACGCCCCCCCGCGGTGACTCACCCCCCCCCACCTAATTTTAGTGATGACCTCATCCACCGGCTCCACTGTTGCCATGGCAACTCCCCCCCCCAAATTTTCAGGGGAGCTGGATCAGGCCTGATCCCCCCCCCGGGACCCCTCAGCCCCTGGGGCCCCCCCGGACACGTGGGTCCCCCACCAGCCCTGCCTCAGTTTCCCCTGGCACGTTTGCACACCGTGTGCGGCCTTGCACGCCCTCTTGCACGCTCCCGCGCACTCTTGCACACTTGTGCACACCCTTACGTGCCCATACGCCCTCTTGCACACTCGTGCATCCTCTCGAACGCTCGTGTGCCCTCTGTGCATTACAGCCCCCCCCGTGTCCCCCCTGGCCTAGTGGGTGCACAAGCATAGGAGTGCACACACGGGTGGGAGGAAGGGTACATGTGTGCACACACACAAACTGGGGGTGCACACACAGGAGAGGGTGTGCAAACACGTGTAGGGGTGCACGCACGTGTGCAAGGGGCTGCAGGTGCCTGCAAGGGGTGCCCAGAGGTGCAGGGCTGCACGTGGGGGTGCAAGGGGGGGTGCACGGGTGCTTAAGGGTGCATCTGGGTGCAAGGGAGTGCATAGACGTGCTGGGGGTGCACACACATGTGGGGCTGCACGTGTGAGTGCAAGGGGTTGCAGAGCATACAAGGGGGTGCATGCAAGTGCAAGGGGTTACACATATGGAGCTGCACACGGGGGTGCACGGGCACGTGGGGCTGCCCACATTTGTACAGGGGTGCCCACGCATGCAAGGGGGTGCCCCTGGGTGCAAGGGGGTGCACATACACGTGGGGATGCAGACATGCATGCAAGTGGGTTCACATGCATGTAAAGGGGTGCCCATGCCTGCAAGGGGCTGCCCATGGGTGCAAGTGGGTGTACACGCGTGTAAAGGGGTGCCCACGCATGCAAGGGGGTGCCCATGGGTGCATCGGGGTGTGCATACACACACGCGTGGGGCTGCGTAGATGGGTGCAAGTGGGTGCCCATGCGTGTAAAGGGGTGCCCGTGCATGCAAGGGGCTACCCGTGGGTGCAAGGGGGTGCCCATGCGTGTAAAGGGATGCCCACGCATGCAAGGGGCTACCCGTGGGTGCAAGGCAGGGTGCACCCCCCCGGTCCCACTGACACCCCTCCCGCAGGCCGGGGGGCGGCGGGGGGGCGCGGGGGGCCCCCCGCCATGGCCTGCCTGCACGAGACGCGGACGCCCTCGCCCTCGCTGGCGCTGGCCTCGGACGGGACCCCGGAGCAGGAGCTGACCCCCACGCAGTGCGTGCTGCGCGACGTG
>NW_010972622.1:351161-354633 GCF_000737465.1 Haliaeetus leucocephalus
ACGGGGCTGGGAGGGGGCAAAGACGGGTGCTGTGGGGCCAAGAGGGTGCTAGACGGCAAGGGAGGGTGCAAGGGGTCAGGGAGGGTGAAGTGGGGGCAAAGGAGGGTGCTATGGGTAAGGAAGGGTGCTATGGGGCAGGGATTGGGGTACTGGGGTGCAGGAGACAACAGGGTGGCAATAGGGTGGGAGAAGGGGTGCAGAGGAGGGTGCCACAGGACCCGGAGGGTGCAGTGGGACAGGGATGGGGCAAAGCAGGGTGCAGTGGGGCAGGGAGTGGGGTGCAATGGGGCAGGGTGGGAACAGTAGGGCTGGGGTGAGGGTGCCAAGGGGGGGGCTGCACCCTGGGCACGCCAGCATGCGGGTGCCGTGGGTGTGGGTGCACCAGGGGTGCTGGTGTGCGGGTGCCATGGGCACGGGTGCCCGCAGACCCCTGGGAAGTGCCCTTCGAGGAGATCCTGGACCTGCAGTGGGTGGGCAGCGGGGCGCAGGGTGCCGTCTTCCTGGGCCGCTTCCACGGCGAGGAGGTGGCCGTGAAGAAGGTGAGGGACCTCAAGGAGACTGACATCAAGCACCTGCGCAAGCTCAAGCACCCCAACATCATCACCTTCAAGTGAGCGTGGGTGCTGCTGGCACCGGCGTGGGCGTGGGGCACGGGCACGGGCACGGCGTGGGGCGTGGACATGCTATGGGCATGGGGACACCGTGGGCACAGGGCACGGACATGGCACGTGGCGTGGTCATGCCATGGTAATGGAGTGTGGAGGTGGCATGGACATGTTATGGGCATGGAACACAGACATGGCATGGACAAACCATGGGCGTGGGGCATGGAGAGCATCATGGGCATGGAGAACACCATGGGCACAGGGCATGGACATGGTATGGGGCATGGATGTGCCATGGGCACGGGGCAGAGACATGGACATGGCATGGGCATGAGGGATGGAGGCAAGGACGTGGCATGGCTGTGGACACGCCATGGGCTGTGGACACGCCATGGGCAAGCCACGGACAGGGAGGACACCATGGGCACAGGGCATGGACACGTCATGGTCATAGGCATGAATACAGCATGAGGTGTGGACATGCCATGAGCAAGCCATGGGCGTGGGGAACGCCATGGGCACAGGCCACGGACATGAGCATGAACACGGCATGGACATGCCATGGGCACAGGCATAGGGGTCATGGATGCAACATAGGCATGGGACACCAACACGGCTTGTGCACGGGGAACACCAGCATGGTATGGACCTGGGTGGGCAGGACATGGCATGGACATGGGGCACTGACATGCCATGGGCACGGGGCACACTGGCATGTCCCACGTGTGGCACAGGGGATGGCCACACATGGGACAGGTCTGTCACAGGTGGGGCACTCTCAGGGCAGGGCGATGTGGGTGCAGATGGGTGCCCCAGTGCTCTGGCGCTGATGGGAGCCCCGATTCAGATAAGTGCCCCAGTATCCCAGTGCTACTGGGTGTCTGGGTGCAGATGGGTGCTCCTACTGCTAACGGGGGGGGGTGGGCTTGAGAGCAGATGGGTGCCCCAATTCAGATGGGTGCTCCTAGCGCTAATGGGGGAGGCTTGGGTGCAGATGGGTGCCCCAGCACGGATGGGTGCTGGCAGGTACCTGAGTGCAGATGGGTGTCCTGGAGAAGTTGGGTGCTCCGGTGCAGCTGGGTGCTGCCGGGTGCCCTGGCTGGCCAGGCAGCGGGTGCTGAGGGTGCCACTGTGCCCGCAGGGGTGTGTGCACCCAGGCACCCTGCTACTGCATCATCATGGAGTTCTGCGCCCAGGGCCAGCTGTACGAGGTGCTGCGCGCCGGGCGCAAGGTCACCCCCTCCCTCCTCGTCGACTGGTCCATGGGCATCGCCGGCGGCATGAACTACCTGCACCTCCACAAGATCATCCACCGCGACCTCAAGTCGCCCAAGTGAGCGGGGATGGGGGCTCAGGGAGCACCCGTAGGTGCTGGGGTGGGCGCCCCAGGTGATGGCGTGCCCGCGATGGTGCCGTGCCCGTGGTGGGGACATGCATGTGGTGGTTGCATGATCGTGGCAGTGCCATGCCCTTGGTGGTGCCTTGTCCTCGGTGGCTGCATGCTGGTGATGGTTGCATGTCCATGGCAGTGCCATGTCCTTGTTGGTGCCGTGCCCATGGCAGAACAGTGACCCCGGTGGTGCCATGCCCTTGGCAGAGCAGTGATGGTGGTGGTTGCATGCCCATGGCAGTTGCATGTCCATAGCAGCGCCATGTCTATGGTGGCTGCGCGTCCGTGGCAGTGACGTGCCCATGACAGTGCTCTGCTTACGGCAGTGCAATGACCTTGGTGGTTGCATGTCCGTGACAGTTGTATGTCCACGGCAGCACCATACCCATGGTGGTTCCATGCCCATAGTAATTGCATGACCGTGGTGGTGCCATGCTCGTGGCGGTGGTGGTGCTGTGTCCATGGTGGTGGCATGCCCACAACAGGACCATGCTCACAGCAGTTGCATGCCCATGATAGTGCTGTGCCCATGGTGGTGCCACGTCCATGACGGTGTTGTGCCCATGGTGGTGGCATACCCATGACATGATGATGCTTGTAGCAGTTGCATGCCTGTGGCGGTGCCATGCCCATGTCATTGGCGTGTCATTGGCGTGGTGCTGGCGTGGCGCTGAGCGGGTGCCCCCCAGCATGCTCATCACCTATGACGACGTGGTGAAGATCTCGGACTTTGGCACCTCCAAGGAGCTCATTGACAAGAGCACCAAGATGTCCTTTGCCGGCACCGTGGCCTGGATGGCACCTGAGGTCATCCGCAACGAGCCTGTCTCCGAGAAGGTTGACATCTGGTGAGGACACAGGGACCTCGGGGACACAGGGGACATGGGAACCTTCGGGACACCAGGGAGCGGTGGTGGCACTGGGGAGACAGCAACACAGGGGGCTTTGAGAGGCAATGGGGACATTGGGGGGCAGAGGAAGCATTGGGGATAATAGGAACAGGGGACATCAGAGACACATGAAGCCTCAGGGACACTGCAGGGCACCAGAGATGGGGACATTTGGGATACCGGGAGGGACATCGCAGGGACAGGGAGATTAGGGACCACAGAAGCAGCAGGGAACACTGGGGACACCAGCATGGGCAGAAGCAGGGACGGGACCCAGGGCGGGGGGGACCAGGGCACAGGAGGAGAACACTGGGGGTGCCCAGCCGTGGGTGACAGGGGCCGTGGGTGACATCATTGCCCCCAGGTCCTTCGGGGTGGTGCTTTGGGAGCTGCTGACGGGTGAGATCCCCTACAAGGATGTGGACTCGTCGGCCATCATCTGGGGGGTGGGCAGCAACAGCCTCCACCTGCCCGTCCCCTCCGGCTGTCCTGACGGCTTCAAGGTGCTGCTGCGCCAGTGCTGGTGAGTGCACCCATGGGGACACCCCGCCATGGGGACACCCCACCTGGGGACACCCCACCTGGGG
>NW_010972622.1:355026-356815 GCF_000737465.1 Haliaeetus leucocephalus
AGGCCCAGTATATCCCAGTGCCTAGAGTAGCTGCACCCAGGTAATCCCAGAGCCCAGGGTACCTGGTGTCTGGGGTATCTCATGCCCATGGTGGCTGGCACCCACCATAGCCAGTGCCCCGGGTGCCCAGTGCCTGTGCTACCAGAGCCTGGGGTAGCCAGTGCCTGGAGTGCCCAGTGCCCATGGTAGCCAGTGCCTGGGGTGCCTGGTACCTGTGTTAGCCAGTGCCTGGAGTAGCCAGTGCCTGGGGCACCCAGTGCCCACAGTAGCTGGTACCTGTGGTGCCCAGTGCCCATGGTAGCCAGTGCCCAGTGTGCCTGGTACCTGCAGTACCCCGTGCCTGGAGTGCCCAGTGCCTGCAGTAACTGGTGTCCAGGGTGTCCAGTGCCCCTGGTAGCTGGTGCCCGTGTGCCGCAGGCGGAGTGGCGGGAGGAGGTGAAGCTGCACTTTGAGAAGATCAAGTCAGAGGGGACGTGTCTGCACCGGCTGGAGGAGGAGCTCATCAACCGCCGGCGCGAAGAGCTCCGGTGGGGCCCGTCTGCGGGACACGGGGACACTGGGGACATGGGGTTCTGAGGACCAGCTGGGGATACTGGGGGCACTGGGGCATCAGGGACATATGGGGGACCAAGGGCAGGGGTTATCAGGGGGTGCTGGGGTACAGGGAGGGATGTTGGGGACCTGGCCCTGTGCGTGGTGGGGTGCGTGTGCCGATGCCATACGTGCCTTGGGTGCCAGGCACGCACTGGACATTCGGGAGCACTACGAGCGCAAGCTGGAGCGTGCCAACAACCTCTACATGGAGCTCAGCGCCCTCATGCTGCAGCTGGAGCTCAAGGAGAAGGAGCTGCTCAGGTGAGCGGACACCCCACAGCCACGGCCAAGCCTATAGCCAGCCAATGGCCATGGTCAATCCTGTAGGACCCGTTGGCCATGGCTAACGATCCCATAGCCAGCCCATGGCCCACGGCCAACCCTATAACCACCCCATGGCCACGGGCAATCTTATATCCACCCCAAAGCCACCCTATGGCCAACCCTGTATCTACCCCATGGCCAACCCTGTATCTACCCCATGGCCAACCCTATATCTGCACCATGGCCATGGCCAACCCTGTATCTACCCCATGGCCACCCCATGGCCATGGCCAACCCTGTATCTACCCCATGGCCAACCCTATATCTGCACCATGGCCATGGCCAACCCTGTATCTACCCCATGGCTCCCCTGAGCCCATGGCCAGCCCTTACCCACCCCATGGCCACCACCCCAAGGCCGTGGCCACCCCACGCCGTGTCCCTGGGGTGCGGGGTGCCCACGCGTGGCCCGTGGCAGGCGGGAGCAGGCACTGGAGAAGCGCTACCCTGGGCTCTTCAAGCCGCGGGCGCCGCGGGGGCTTCTGCACGGCAACGCCGTCGAGACCCTCATCAAGAAACGCAATGTCCCCCAGAAGCTCTCGCCCCACGGCAAGCGGTGCGCCCAGACGCCTGGGTCCCTCAAGGGTGGGCGGGGGGATGGCCCCTGGGTCTTTTGGGGTGGGGGGGGTCTGGGTGCCTGGGTGCTTTGGCTTGGAGGGGCATGTACATGTGGGTCCCTCGGGGTTGGGGGTGCTGGGGACATGTGGGTGCTTGGGGGGCTGGGAGCCCAGATACTGGGTCCTTTGGTCTGGGGTCTTGGGTGCCTGGTGTCTTTGGGGTGGGGAGGTCTGGGGTCTTTTGGGGAGGGGGAGGTTCTGGAGGTTTGGACACCTGGGTCTTTTGGGTAGGAGTCATGGACGTGTGGGTCCAT
>NW_010972622.1:357255-359112 GCF_000737465.1 Haliaeetus leucocephalus
CCTGGATGGGTGCAGGGAGGGTGGTATCAATGGGTGCTCAGCAGCCCAGGATGGGTGCAGGGGTGTCCGTGGATGCCTGGATGCCCAAGATGGGTGGGGAGGGCGGTAATCCATGGGTGCTCAGACACCTGGGATGGATGCAGGGAATCAGCAGGTGCCCAGGATGGGTGCAGGGGGAGGCTGTGGGTCCCCGAATCCCTTGGTTCTCACCCCCACACACACACTCTCCCCCTCCCTAGGTGGCCCCCGGGCATGAGCAAGCGCCAGTCGCTGTCGACCTTCAGCTCGGAGAACTTCTCGGATGGGGACGGGGATGGGGACGGGGACGAGGGGCACACGAGCGAGCCCTCGCACAGTGCCACCCCCGACGTGGGCAGCACCAACACGGACGAGCGTCCCGATGACCGTTCCGAGGACCTGCTCTCCCAGGGCTCCGAGATCCCCCTGGATGCCGCTCCCCCCGAGGGTCCTGGCCGCCGTCAAGGGGGGCTCAGCCCCAAGGTGATGCCCCCACCCCAGGGTGGGTGCTGGGGAGCACCCACAGCCCCCCCGGGGATGGGTGACACCATGGGGTGGGGTGGTCCCAGCATGGGGTGGGGGGTTCCTAGGGTCTCCCACGGCTGGTACTATGGGGTGGGGGTCCTTAAGGTCCTCGAGGACAGGGTTAGCAAGGGCAGGGAGGTCCCTCAGGGTCCCCCCAGGGATAGGTGCCGTTGGATGGGGGTCCCTGGGGTCCCCCCAGAGCTGGGTATTAAGGTGTAGGGGTCCCTAGCGTCCCCCAGGGCTTGGTGTTATGAGGTAGAGTGTCCCCTGAGCCCCCCAGGACAGGATTAGCAAGGGGAAGGGTGTCTCTAGGATGGCCCATGGCTTGGTACTATGGGCTGCAGGGGTCCTTAGGGTCCCCTAGGGCTGGGTAGTGTGGGGCAGGGATCCCTTGAGCCCCCCCCAGGATGAGGTTAGCAAAGGGAAGGGGGTCTCCAGGGCCCCCGGGGATGGGTACCATGGAGTAGGGGGGTCCCTAGGCTTCCCCAGGGCTAGGTATTATGAGGAAGATGTCCCCTGAGCCCCCAGGATGGGGTTATCGAGGGGAAGGATGTTCCTCAGGGTCCCCAGGGATGGGTGCCGTTGGGTGGGAGTTCCTAAGGTCCTCCAGGGCTGGGGGGGGTGGTGTCCCCTGAGTCCCTCACACTGGGGTTGGCAAGGGGAAGCAGGGGGGGGTGTCCCCTACTGAGTATGGCAGGATCAGGGTCCCCAGACCCCCCTAGGATCAAGTACCAGGGGGAGGGGGTGATGTCCCAGGCCCCCCCCGAGGGTGGACATCATGGGCAGGTGGTCTCAGGATCTCCCCAGTGCCCCCCAGGATGAGCTACTATGGGGAGGGGGTCTTGTGAGCTCCCTATGACAAGGTAACAAGGGGAAGGGGGGGGTTCCCAGAGACCCCAAAACCAAGTACCATGGGGGGGGGGTAGGGGAGCATGGGGTCTCCCAGGAGGGTCCTGGAGCCCCCCAAGGATGGACACCATGGCGGGGGGGTGGCTGGGGGAACCTGAGACCACCTGAAACAAGTGCCATGGGCAGGGGGTGTCCCCTTGGAAATGGAGTGGGAGGGTGTCAGGAACAGATACTGTAGGGGGGTATGTCAGGCCCCCTCCCCAAATAGGAAGCATGGAGGCATGGAGGGGGGAGTCCCCTGGGTCAGGCTATCAGGGGAAGGGTTTCCCCCAGGACCCCCAGCACTGCGTACCATGTAGAGGGGGTCCCATAAGTCCCCCCAGGACCTAGCACCTTTGAGAGGGGCTGCCCATCGGCCCTGGAGGGGGGGGCAAGGTTCAGGTGCCATGGGGAGGGGGGCTGCCC
>NW_010972622.1:359122-360107 GCF_000737465.1 Haliaeetus leucocephalus
TGCGGGGGGGGGGGGGGTCCCAGAACCCCTTCAGGGATGGACACTATGGAGAGGGGGTGCCAGGGTCCCCCAGAACCAAGCACCATGGTCATGGGCTCCCCAGGACAGGTAGCAAGGGGGAGGGGGTGTCGTCTGAACCCCACACCCCCGGGATGGATCCCATAGGGAAGAGCTCTCAGGATCCACAGAGACCAACTGTCATGGGGGGTCCCAAATCCCCCCCCGGGCTGGATATCATGTCCAGGGGGTCCCCAGGGCTCCCTGTGATGGGGTAGCAGAGGAAAAGGGGTCCTAAGTCCCCTGGGGATGGTTACTGTGGAGGGAGGGTCGCCCAGTACCAAGCATCTTGAGGAGGGGGGGCTGCAGGGGTCCCCAAGACCAGGTGCTATAGGGGAGGGGTCCGCCAGGGCCCCCCAGGACTTGGTACCATAGGCAGGGGGTCTCAGGATAAAGCATCACTGGGATGGGGTCCCCAGGAACAAGCACCATGGGGAGGGGTCCCCCCTGAGCCCCCCCCAGGACCAGATACCATGTGAGAGGGGGTGCCCCCAGGATCAGGTGTTATGGGGTTCCCAAAGCCCCCCACGGTGGGCAACAACATAGAGAAGGGGTGCCCCAGCCCCCAGTGAGAGTAAGCAAGGGGCAAGAGTCCCCGGAGACCTCCCCAGATACCACGGGGAGGGGTCCTGTGAGCCCCCCCCCAGGATGAGACCCCAAGTTCAAGTACTATGGGGAGGGGGCCTCAGGTATGATAGGAAAGGGGTCCCAAAGCCCCCCCCCCCAGGACCAACTACCACATTGAGAGGGTCCCCCCAGCACTGGGCACCATGCGGGGGTGGGGGGTCTTGCAAGCCCTCCAGGATGTAGCAGCTTGGGGAGAGGGTCCTCAAGACCCCCAGGGGCAGATACCTTGGGCAGGGGAACCCCCAAACATCAGGGGCCATGGAAAGGGCATCCCCCAGAACCGGTTACCACAGGGGGGGGT
>NW_010972622.1:360400-362127 GCF_000737465.1 Haliaeetus leucocephalus
AGAACAGGGATAGAAGTTGTCTGTCTCCCTCTTGTGTTTATGTAGGCCCTACTGTAATAGCCCCCACCCCAGAGGTGGAGAGAGAGGGCCTGTGCCCCTAGGCCAGGCTAGAGGATAATTGGAGGAAGGGGGGGGCACATAGGGGGCTGAGGCCCCCTCCAGTCCCACCCCTTCTTTACTGGTGGAACTGGGAGCACCAGATGGTGGCAGAGACCCAGGGCTGGAGCCCCAGGGGGAAGTAGGGGCAATTGCTGCCACCCCCCCAAAGCAAGGAAGGTCCCAAACAGACTGGGGTGGTAGGAAGCAAGGCAGAGAGAGTCAACATACCCAGCTGGGATACTGGTTTCCACTAAAGACCAGTTTGCAGGGTGCAGGGAGAAGCAGAGAAACCCCCAAAATGCATCTAGAGTACCAAAGACACACCCCCCCCATCTGCCCCCTCCCCAAGGACTGGTTTATCCAGCCAGGGGGCCCCATCCCACCCCCAGAGGAAACCCACCATCCCCCAGCTGGGCCATACTGGGAGCACTAGGCAGAACTGGTGGGGGTGTTCAAATAAAGACGGAGACAGGCAGATCCATTAACCAAAATATCCTCCAGTTTCTATTCACAAGGAAAAGCTCCAGTCCATCTTTTTATTAACTTTTTTTTTTGAAAAATTTCCTGACGTTACAGAACTAAACTGAAATGTTTCTCTTCCACTCTTACATTTCATGACAAAACAGAAACTTCATGAGCCGAAAAAAAGGGTGGGGGTGGAGGTGAGGGGTGGGGCAGGGAGGAGAGAGAGAAGCTTTATAAAACTAAGATCTGGGGCTCAGCATTTTAACAGCTGAACAGAGAAAGGAATTAAAATGCTGTAATTCAAAAAAAAAAAAAACAAAACCCAAAACAAAAAAAAAACCAAAACAAAAAATAAACCTCATGAGTGGCCGCGGAGAGCATGGAGGAACCGAAAAATTTACAAACTAGTTAAAATCTGGGGCTGGCTGCTAAGGGACTACACAGATGGATGGTGAGGTGAGGCCGAGGGTCCGCGTCGGGGCCCCTAGCTGCTTCCCATGCCCCCGGTCTCCGAGGAGAGCCTGCAACGAAGAAAAGGGTGTCAGAGGGGGCCCCGGTTTGGGGAGGAGGAGGAGGAAGAGGGATGGAGTGCAAGGGAGGAAGGGCTTCCCCATGGGGAGCACCCTGGAGGCGGGGGCCAGTCCCCCAAGGAATGAAGGAAGGTTTTTGGGGTGCAGGGGGTTGCTTTATGCACAAGCGGCAGGGAAGATGCAGCAAGGAGGGGGGGGGTGCAGCCTGCTGCCCCCCCCCCCCCCCCAATATGGAGCCAGAGGGCTCCCCCCGGGGCCCAGCGCACTGCTGGGGAGGGACAGATCCAGACCGAGTGCACCAGCAGGCTCTGCTCCAAGCAGGGGGAGGGAGGGGGGGGGCAAAGCTTTTGGGGTGGGGACACCCAGGGGAAGGGGGACCCCGAGGTGCCCTGGGCACCCCAGGGTGCGGGCAGGCAGGAATCAGGCAGCAATTCCTGCAGGGAAGGCAGAGAGCAAGGAGGGGGGGGCCTGTACCCCCACCAGGGACACCTTGGGGAGCACAAAGGAGGGGGGGTAACACACACACGATGCAAGGGGGTCCCCGAGCAAGCAGGAATGACACCAGCACCCCCAACCCACACCGAGCACCCCCAGGAGCTGCCACCTCTGCGGCTCAAAGCTCTCCCTGCAATT
>NW_010972622.1:362967-364520 GCF_000737465.1 Haliaeetus leucocephalus
CAAGTGGAATAAGCCAAAAAAAAAAAAAAAAGAAAAAAAAGAGAGAGAAATCACAGGCAGCTTCTCCTCTGCTCCTGCTCGGGACCAGGCTGGAGCTGCTGTGCCATTCCGGCATCAACCCACGCAACACGGAGCGGTGACAAGTCCCTGCACAGGCTTGGGGCTCTCCCCAGCTCTCCTCCTCCATCCAGAGCCCCAGGGGCTGAGGACAGGGGAGGATGTTGCTCCCAGCCTGGCTTATCGCAGCGAACATGGGACGCCACGGCAAGATGGGTCTGAGCACACGGAGTCCCAAGTCGGGCCCTAAATCCCTGCTGCGGCAGAGAGAGCCGCAGCGTGCCGCATGGCGGGCAGGCAGCCAGGCCCCGTGCCGGGCTGCGAGGAAGCCAGCCGTCCCTGTCAGGGCTCGCCGGCTGCTCTGAGGTATCAGAGAGGAGCCAAGTCAGCACCAACTCCTCTCCCTGGGATCACGGCATCCCACTGGGAGATGCTCAGGATCTCCACAAGCAGGCCCAGGCAAGTCCCTCCTCTATCACCCCACAAAAAAGCCCTCACCACGCAAGCGCCGGATCGAAACAGCACAGCCCTAACCGCCAAGAGCTTGACAGGGCGAGGCACGGCTTTTAAGCAGCCACGGGCTCCCCTCGGCACCGTGGCCGGACCCCTTTCCAGCCGGGTCCATTACCCTACAGCTTCCCACAGACCGGGAGGCGATCGCACCAGGAAAATGGGACAGCAGGCACAAGGAGAGGAAAGGAAAGGGAGGGGAAAAAAAAAAAGAAGAAAAAACCCAAACAATGAAAAAGAGAAAAAGAATTGCTCTTCCAAGTCTCCTCTATGGGGTCTCCATGCTGCCACCGATCTGCTGGTCCTCTAAGGCCACAAGCAGACTCAGTAAGGAGAAAATCTCTGCTTTTCCGCTTTCAGTTTGTTAGTGACACATGGCACAGCTGGAGCGGAGGTACCCTTAGCAGCAGACACAACATTTAGAGCCAGGAGAGGGACAGGTTTCATGCCAAGCAGACTGGAGACACAAGGGGCGGTCGGAAGAGGGTTGGGGAGGCTGGCGGGTGCTTCGGAGGCCCCCGCTGTGGCGAGCGAGGGGGTGGTGGTGGAAGAGGAAGAAGAAGAAGGGGTGGAGGGTTGAGAGAGGTTGATGCTGAGGTGGTCAGGGATCGTGACGGAGGCTGCCTGGGAGGAGGGTTTAGCGCTTTCTAAACTGTAACAGAGGAGAAAAGGAACAAAAAAAAAATACGGGTGGGTGGAAGGGAACACCACAAAAAAAAAAGCACAGGACAAACAGCGTAGAATCGCACGAGCCGAGCTCGGGGAGGGAGGGAGGGAAGGAAGGAGGGAACGGCACTGCGAGGCCGCAGCCGTGCCCAGCGAGGTCTGGCCTCACCTACAAGCCGCACCGGGACCCCCCGCACACCCCGGAGCCGAGCCATCAGCTCAGCAGCAAGGCTGTCCCAGCACCCTTGGAGCCGGGCACCTCAACACAACCAGTGTGGAGCAAGTGGAATAAGCCAAAAAAAAAAAAAAAAGAAAAAAAA
>NW_010972622.1:364532-368948 GCF_000737465.1 Haliaeetus leucocephalus
AGCAGGCACAAGGAGAGGAAAGGAAAGGGAGGGGAAAAAAGAAAAAAAACAACCCCCCAAAAAACGACGGGAGAGAAAACCCCTTCCCCTCATGCGTCAGGGCACAAGGAGGGTCCCACGAGCAGTACCCCACGGCACAGGCGTGCAGTGCCAGCCCCCCACCCGACCCGCGGAGCCTCGTCGCCTGGAGACTTACCTGACATTAATTAGATACTGGGCCAAGCTAATGCTCGCTGCAGATCCAGTTATGGTAACCTGCCTGTCAGTAGATCCTTCCACTGGATTGGCAATTTTGATCTGCGCCCCAGACATCTGGCGGATCTCATTGATTTTGGCGCCCTGACGCCCGATGATGCAGCCAATCAGCTGGGGGGGAGGAAAGCAGCTACGTTAACAGCGGGTAAGAGCCAAGTGTGTTAACCCATCCTCCTCCTCCTCCTCCCTTGTTGTGTGCCTGTCCTCCACAGGGACAGGGCTGGCACCTCCTGGGGGGTGTTTAAAGGGTTGAGAAGGGGGTTTTCTGCCTTAAAGCTAGCTGGAAGGGGGAAAAGGGATGTGATGCAAGCAAGAGTGGTCCAAGGAGGCAGTTGGGGTGCAGCCACAAGCCCTCCAGCAGCTTTGAAGCTAAGAACAGGCAACCCCATGCTCCATTTTGTTAGAAGAAAGAGGGGCAGATCCCGGTGACCCACAAGGACAAGGGGGCAGCTGCCCGCCCACTGCCCACCAACCCTCCCTCCCAGATGTGGGTTGCAAAGAATGGATCCCCTCTGGATACTCACATCATTTGGAATGGTGAGTTCGTGAGAGGTGGTTTGAGCGGAGGCATCCAAACCTGCTTAGAGACAGAGAAAAAGCAGGAGAAGTTCAGGGGGAGGCGGTGGGATGGTGGGGCGCAGCACAGACAGACCGCAGCAGACAAGCCAGCATTTGCTGCTGGCTTCATGGCTACCTTGAAGACAGTTTAAAACAGGAGGGGAAGGGCAGAGCAAGCTGTGAGGTTACTCCAACCCTCCCCGCTGCTCCCCACCTCCTCCCCGCTCGCCTGCTTTCCCCACCTTGGTCACCCCAATTTCTCTCCCCCTTGTCCCCCTCCCCGCGATGTCACCACAGGATCTTCCTTCCGGTCAGGACAGTCCCAGAGCAGCGCACTCTCACTGCGGGGGCTCCATTTGGGCGCTCAGCTCTGCTGCCCGCTCCATTACCAGCTTTGAAGGGCTACGCTACCCCCCTCCTCCTCCTCCTCGCCGCCATGGCCCTGGCAGGGCAGTGCTACGCCGGCCGGCACAGGCGCTGCAAGGCTGCTCAGATCTCAGATGGGGCCAAGCATGTGTACTAAGTGGGGTTTTGGGTTTGGTTTTTTTTTTTTTTTTTTAATGTTTTTAAATATATTTTCCCCCCCTCCCCAGCTCGCTCCCTGCTACAGGGAGCAGCGGGAGCCTCAAGACCTCACCCCAGGGCTTTGGCAGGGGCGAAGCAACCTGCGGACACACCGGCAGCCACGGTGGTTAACACAGTGCTGTCCCCCCACCACCAGCGGCAAGCAGGGGCTCGGCCGCTGCAGGCAATCCGCTCCAGCAACTCCTCGGGCAGGGGGAAATCACTGCCCCCCCAGGCGCATGGCTGGGGGGGTAAAGCAAGGGGGCCCAAGGCTCACTACCAGCGCCAGGCACTGGATGACCGAGCCTTCCAACAAGTCCTGCTGCTCTCCACTGTCCAGCTGACTTCTTCTGGGGCATGTACAACCAAGCCAGTCAGTACCTCCAGCCCTTCTAAGGCTCCCCTTGACCCCCCCTTTCCCCTCCCATCCGTGCACAAAGGTGGGCAGCATTTAACAGGGAGAACGAGACCCCGGTCAGTATTAATACACAATAGAATAACTACAGATTTTGTTTTTTAATCATTACCCCAATAGCCTTTCACCTCTGGAGAGCTGGATTCAATGCCTGTTAAGATACAAGTGACAATGAGTTTGGCTGTCTCAAGTTTAGAGCCCCAAATGGATATTTTAGCCATCTTAGCAAATCTACAGCAAATTTGGTACAACTCAACAGTTGCCTGCTCAGGACTGGAGTAGCCGGAGGGGAGAGAGAGGGTGCTGCGGGTCAGGGGGTCTCCCAGTGCATTGGCAGAGCTGTGGAGGATGGGGGTGAAGAGGAAGGAAAGCAGCATGGAGGCCCTGCCTGCTCGGTGGTTTGTTTTCTTGTTTGTTTGTTTTTTTTTTTTTTTTCTACCCTCTGCGGCCCCCCACAACTTGCAGAAGCCGGTACCAAGTCGCCCCCAGAGATGTCACAACAAAAATCGTTACCTGGCCAGGCTCGGCTCTGGGGGAACGTTTGGTTTTGGTTTTTTTTTTTTTTTTTTGAGAGCACAAGACCCGAGCAGAGGCCCCATTAGAGAGGAGCCAAGCGGCGGCTCGCAGGCTGGCCTTTGGCCCACGCTAGCGTACAGAAGAGAGAAGGAGTTTCCATACCACTGAATCCAGTGTTGCCATGAGACATTGGAAAGTGTGACTGTTGCATTGCCAACTGGTGCAGCTTGGTCAGCTAGAGGGGAAAAAGAGAAAGAAAAAGGCTGATGTTAGCCATTTCCCAAGCCCAAGGGGGGCCAGGACTCACAGCACACACAACACAGACACTACCACTGGCACCTGGTCCCCCCCGGCCCCTCCATACACGGCACTTCCCTCTCTGCACAGAGAGGAAGAAGGCGCCAGGCCAAGGTGGGCTGGGGGGGCTGCACCCACCCCCTGGTGAAGCGAGGTATGAAAGGAGCTCAGGGAGAGAAGCAGAGGAGCAGGAGAGACGAGATGGCAGGGTGCTCACACCACACCATGCAAGGAGCAGCAGGGCTGACAGGAGTGCCATGAAGGGAGATGGGGATGGAGCCTGGCTCGGTTCAGCCCCTGGAGTAGCTCTTATAGCCCAGCTTCCTTCTAGTCCTTCTCCTCCCTGGCCTGGCACATCAGAGTCATCACACGCCCCCTGCACCCCCCCCACTACTCTAAGGGTGCCAGGAGTGGAGATCAGCCCCCACCCAGCCTGCAACAAGCCTACGGGATGAGCATGGGTGCCAGAGGATGGTGGTGTCCAACAGCAAGCCGGGACAGCACCCACAGGAGAGGTGGCTGCTGCCCAGACTGTCACTCCTCTCCCAAACAGTCCCCGACAGGCTGGCAGCAGCCTGGGCCGGGCCGGATCCAACCCTCCCCCCGGCCCCCCCCCAACTGCCACCTGCGACCGCTCGCTGGGCCAGCTGTCCCCTGCCCCAGGAGAACCACCATGACAGTGAACCATCATGTGCTGTTTTTGTTTTCTCTTGACGGGCTGCGTGCCAAATTCAAGAGGGGGTGGGGGCAAGGGAAAAGCCGGAGCTGGTGTGAAATGCCAAGCCAGGGAGAGGTGGGTTGGGAAAAAAAAATAATATATAGGAGGAGGGAAGTGTCAGAAAGAAGGTGGGGGAAGGAAAAAGGAGAGATCTGAGACCGGGTGAAGCTGGCTGCAGGAGTGCAAATTGAAGGGAGGCAAGTTTTTTGGGGGGGAGTTCGGATCAGATCGAGTATTCAGCCCAAGCTGACAGCTAGCGGCTCGAGTCGAGAAAGCACGGAGAAAATTTTGGAAGGGGGGAGGAAGAGGGTGGATTTCAAGACAAGAAGTTGTAAACAAAACTTACATCTGGCTGTGGAATGGCATACTGTCCTTGAATGGTATAGGCCTACAAAAGGAGGAAAACAGTCCTATTAACAACCATCGGACAGCCACCCAGGGACAGACAGATTTCAACTAGCCAGGAAGTCAGAGAGCCAAGGTGGAGAGTTCTCCGGGGCGAGGGAAGTGGGGCAGGGAGAGGCAGGGGACGGATAAATGCTGTAACAAGCAGTTTCTAGACGGGTGGTTACTCGAATTGGCCTTACGTGGCGGTTACAGGGAGGGAGTGGACAGTATGGTGCCGTCCCCCCCAAAAAAAAAGTGGCAGACAAAAACAGAACGGCTGGGATCTTGATGAAGATGTATGGTGTGGTGGAGTCCGACAATGCTTCTAGCCCTGCGCCCCCCGCCTCGCCGACAGGGGAAGATCTCCAACGCCCCCGCCAGCCCTGCTAGCTCCCGGCCCCTCCTTTCCCCGGCCCAGCAGCCCCCCCCAAAAAAAAAAGTCCCGTTCCGAGTCCTCTCGTCACTTCCGCACGCCTAGGAAAACGTCGCCGGGCAAGCTAGAGGTAAATGCTGGAGCTGGCTACCGATGCTAGACAAGGCAAAAGAGAGGCATTCGGGGGGGGGGTAACAAGGCTGAGTGCCTGACCTGCCACAATTCCATGTCTTGAGGTTAAGGGACAGCCACAGACTTCAGATTCCTCCTGAAGCTACCCAGAAAGGGCGAGTCACTGGCTGGGGCCTGGCTGGCTAAGGTTTGGGGGGGTGG
>NW_010972622.1:369865-377427 GCF_000737465.1 Haliaeetus leucocephalus
GGGGGGGGGCCAAGGCGAGGAAGGGGACGGCAGCAGGTCCATCCCCAAAACAAGCATGGCGTGCCAGCCTGGCAGGGGTGGGGGAGGAAGAGCAGAGTCAGGCCTGGCTCTCAGGGAGGCCGGCGGCAGCTACCCCCTTCCCTGCCTACGGAGACCTCCATCAACAACACCAGACCCTGCCTGCGCGGGTCCCCGGGCCGGCTAGGGGCTCCAGGCCCTGCCGGAGCCCACCCCAGAGGGGTCTTCCTGACAGCAGGAAGGCAGCGGATGCGTTTGCACGAGTCGCCGCATTTTCTCCGAGCGTTACAGCAGCCCTGTGAACCGCAGGATGGGGAGCCTGTGACCCCCACCTGGGCCTGAGCCTCCTGCCTTGCCCAGTGGCCTGGATGGGGCCACGGGCGAGACACGCAGCCAGCACCCCCCTACCCCAAACAGGGCCGGGGGGGATTCAGGGCTTTACAGCAGACAGGATCCCAAGGGAGCCCTGTCACCTGTAACCTGGCTCGGCAGCAGGGGGCAAGCAACTCCCCTGGATCAGCTCAGCACAGGAGGGACTAAATCCCACATCACCTGATGGCTACTCCTATCTGACACCCTCCCCTCGTGCAAGATGAAGCCCTTCTGCACCCTCACCTTACCCACAGCACAGGCTAAGCCTCTGCACCCCTAGCACCAGCCCCAAAGAGCAGAGAACCCCCCCAACCCTCTGGGCCGGTCACCCACAACAGGTTGCCCCAAGTCCTCAGAGCCAGCCCCAGGCAGAGGGGCAGAGCCTGGATTTGGCAGCTGGAGTCTCGGCCTGATTCAAATCCCCCACCACCGCCACCACACTGGGATGGTTTTTTTTTTGGCTGGTTAACTCCAGGACTGTTTGCCAGCACGCCCTCCTCCCCACATCAGTCCTTTTGCAATCCCCTCCCTCCCCCCCCATCCCACCTTTGCCCTCTTCCATCCCTCAGCAAGCTAGGCTCAGAGCAGGCTCTGGGAGGCCAAGGCCAAGCAGAGCCCCTCTCCGCCAGAGGAAGCGGCGTGGGTGACAGGCACGCAGAGCAGCTGATGTGCACTGGCAGCGTGGCAGCTCAGTAAGACACCCCCTTCCCCTCCCCATCCCGCACCCCGAGAGCAGAGGAGAGGCCTTACCTGACCGCCTGCAAAGATGACGGGAGAGCTGGATGGCTTGGGTCGGTACGGGATGGTGACACCCTTCGGGGGAGACTGAGTGACAGGCAGAGAGAAGAGGTTAGACACTAAGCACTGCTGGCACTGACAATCCCTTCCCTGCACCCCAGACACCAACACTCTGCTTCAGGTTTAAAATCGGCCATTTGGGAGGACACAGAGCAATCCTATTTCTTCCCTATCCTGGGCATGGGGCTGAGGGAAGACACCCGAGGAGCAGAGCAGTGTGCGAGGTAAACTTGGGACAGCAGGACACCGCTGCTCAGTGCCACCGTGCTGGGCAGCACGACTGATCACCAGGGAGCCATGGGCGACACCGTTAGCCGGTGAGCAGCTCTATGGAGGCCTGACTCGACCCCTGTTTTAAGCAGCTCCAAGCCTCACCTGGATGAGGCTGTAATCCCCAGCTATCCCTTTATCCCCCAAGCAGCCGTTTTTCTGTCCTCAGCAGTTTCCACTCGCAAGGAGGGATGCGGCTTGCCAAGGGCAACAGGGATCCCTGGGCTGCACGTGCCTCCCCGGGGGAAAAAACAGGCCCGTGGGGCCAGGGGGAGGCCCTACCTCAAGCATGACGACGCAGATCTGTTTGACGCACTCGATGATGGACTGTGGGATCCCAGCGATGGTGATGGCTCGCTCGGTCGAGTTGGGCAGCATGTCTCCTGCCACCTGGACCTGTGCCCCTGTGCTCTGCAAAGTTTACGGTTAAAAATAGGCGGTCAGACCCCAGGGAGGGCTGTGACCTCAGCAACAAACCCCGTGGCTGGGTTATACATAGCCAAAACTGCCCCCCCCCCCCTTCTTGCCCCCAAAATAAAGTCCTTTAATCCTAGCTGGAAATAATTCGGCCATTGGGAGCCCGGGGCAGGAGAGGAGGACCTGGGCTGCAGCCTTTCCCTGTAACCCAAGTCAAGCCAGTCTCCGCAGCCAGCAGAGCTCAACAGAGTTAATCCATGAGCAGCACCCGGTACTAAATGGCATTACCGAGGGTGGTGCAGGCCTGGCAGCGCATTCCCACCCTCCAGTAACTGGGAAAAGGCTGGGGGGGGGACAGGAAATCAAGAGCCAAGGGAAGGGGGGAGCAAGAACCCAGGCATCCTGCTGCAGGGACAGTGCTGGGAAGGGGAGGGTCTGCCCCAAGTTTCAGTTTCACAAGCACTAAAAATACAAGAAGCTCTGAAAAAGCCAAGTGATGCCACATCTCTACTATGCACTACCACCCGGGGTGGGGGGCTGACACAAGGACTTGCCCCTGGGAGCACCCAGGCCCTGTGCATCCCCCCCTCAGGCTGGCCAACACGCACCTCTCTTATCTCTTTGATCTTGCAGCCTCCTTTTCCAATGAGGGAACCGCACTGGCTGGCAGGTACCACGAGCCGGAGGGTGACCGGGGGCCGGCTGGCAGCTGTACTGTTGGTCATGGAGCTGCTGATGTCCTGCGAGGAAGACGAGTTACTCACAGGGGTCAGCCCGGCACGGTGCCCTCGCCGGAATAGCACGCAGGGAGGTGACACACCCGGCAGAGGGACAGGGAGGATGACGCTGGCACAGGCAGGCCGGGCCAAGGTGACCCCAGGGCTCTCCCAGTCCTATTTCCCACAACTTCGTTAGCAGCCCAGAAACAACACAGCCACATTTTGACAAAGGAGGAAGCAGCCAAACTCTGTTGTCTCAATGATAATGGGGTTTAACCCCCACCAGTGCAGCACAGAAACGCTGGCTGGGTCACACCACAGCTGAATGGGAACCAATGATACGGGAGGGGGATAAGTGGTTGGGAGCTCAGTGTGCCCACAGCTCCCAGTTCAACATGGAGCGTCCTGTTGTAATGGCAGATCAGGGCAGGAGCAGCTCTGGGGAAAACAAGCCCAGCGCTGATTACAGCAGTCATGTGCTGGCAGGGGGAGGGGAGGTACAAGGCCACGGCGCTCAACTGACCTACTAAAATAAAAGCTTTAACTCCCAAGCCCAGCGCTCGGAGCACTGGCAGCCAGGAGCCACGCTCAGACAGGGAGACCTTGGAGGACTCCAGCTCTTGGGGTACAGCAGAAACAGCTCTGGGCTCAGTAGCGAGCGCAGAGGGGCCTTGGGGACAGATCTGCCAGGACTGGGCTGTCTCCTCCCAGGGAAGGGTCCCAAATCCAACAGGCAACAGGCTTTTTACCCCCACAGGCGAGGTGAGGGTCATGGAGCTCTGCCCCACATCAGGCACGCAGCGCTCACACCTTCCAAACAATGTGGAGCAGGATGGAAAGCTCCTCGACAACACAGCCCTGAGCAGGCCCTAATGCCCACAGCCAAGATCTGGGTTATCTAGGATCAACATCCCCGTTGGATGCCACCGATTCAACGGGACCAGGGGCACGATGCAGCTCCTCCTTCAACACTGCACAGCCGCACCCCCAGGTCCCCTCGTCAGGGGGCTGGAGATAGAGCCGAGTCCCCGCTACCCACCAAGGCGTGCCAAAAGGGAAGCAGCACGACCACCCAGCAAGACAAGCAAAGCCAGGGGAGTTTCAAAGCCCTGCTCTGTTTTAAGCTGTTTAACCAGTGGCCATGGAGCGTTTTCGGCCCAGGAAAGTCCCTGCGGTGCTCTGGCGCTCAGTGAGCAGACGCTTAAGGACGGCTGAGCGCGCACGGGAAGTGTCACTACCTGGACCTTGACCCTGCTCGTAGCTGGGCAAAGATCAGGCCCCACAGGGAAAATGCCATCAGTCCATGCGGAACAAGCCCATCCTGCTGCTCATCCCCAGGGAAGAGCTCTTCCTCATGCTCTGGACCCCCCTCCATGCTCTGGGGTAGATCCCAGGGTAAATTTATCTGGGGACAGGGGTAAAGGATGACTGCAGGCAGGGCAGCAGCCCGCTGCCTGCTCGCTGCAGGCAGGGGAGGGGGTCGAGGCCACACACGCACCTCTTCCAGTTTGTCAATGATCATTGCAAAAGCTTTGAAGATGGCATTGGTAGGTCCAGCAAGGGTGATAATCCGTTCGGGGCAGTTCCCTTCTGAGATGTTAATGCGAGCACCACTCTGCAGGAGGAAAATGAGCAGACATCAGGGCTCCCAGCCCCCCACTCAGACCCTCCCAAAAGCAGCAGTAGGTTCACACTCCCGGCTCAGTTCTGCATGGAGCAGCCAGGGTCCCCCGGGATCCCCCACTGGTTATGAATCCTCTCTCTCTCCTTCAGCTCAGCTCCGGGCAGCCATCTTAGCCTCCTCGGCTTCCTGCCCCAGCCCTGCCTACACCTCCCAGCATGCCTCGCGCCCGACGGCTCCCATCTGCTGCCGGTGCCGCTGGCACCGCACTGCCTGCAAATTCCTTTTAAGGCCCCACGCCTCCACAGCCACACCGAATCCTACCCCCCTCCCTGCTCCCCCTGACCCTCCCGGTCCCCCGACTCACCTCCTCGCGCATCTTCTTCACGGACTCCCCTTTCTGTGGGGGGAGAGAAGGGAGAGGCATTAGCATGGCTGTGCAGGGCAGTGGGGGGGGAAGGAGGAGGCAGGGCAAAGGGGTTTGTTGCTCACTTACCTTCCCAATGATGCTTCCCACCTCCTGGGATGGAAACAAAAGGGGCAATTAGTCAGTGCTTAAAAAAACCAACTCTCTGGGAGTCCCAAGCTCAAACAACCCCCTTTTACAGCCAAAAAAAGTTCCTGGGATCACCCCCCCAGACATACTGGCACTTTGCTCCCAGCTGAGCTCTCCATCAGGTCACTTTTTCCCCCGTTCCTGAGCTGTTATTTTTATTGATGCACTGTGCTTTTAAAGCACTGCCTCACTCGTCATGAGATATCCAGGAGCCGGCTGGGTGCCAAGGAGCACATTCCTAACACCACTGCCTAATGGCTGCAGTAACGAGGCAGCTCCGAGAGGTCCAACCGACACAATTTACTGCCAGGGAAGTGCCCAGCCTCCATCCGGGCTGCCGGAAGGGCCAGCCCTGCATCGGGCGAGGGGGCTTCAGTACGGACCACGTCCCGTGGACACATACCTTTCCGTGCATAAGTAGTCGGATGGTGAGTGTGACATTTAAACCACCTTCAATGACACCGGTGTCCATCTTGAGCTGCGTTGAGTTGAGTCAGGCTGCGTCAGTGCTCAGATCTTTGGTCACTGGGTGAGTGGAGCTACGAACAAGAGAGGGGTTGCATTTGAGGTGCTGTGCCAACCCTCCCTGGCCGGTTTCAGACCCATCCCAGGGGGATTCAAGCCCCCCTGTGCTTTCTTCTCCCCTTGAATATCCCCCTGGCAGTTTTAAGGCCGCGCTCCTCTCCAAGCAGTGACTAGGAGAGCCAATCCATGGCAGCTCAGCTCCCCAAGCAACAGGCTGCTTCTCCTGCCAGGCATTTTCCAGGGCAGATGGGCTGAACTGGAGCAATCCCACCTGCATCAAGCAACAGCCTGGGCTGCGAGGGTCTTGCTCGTCCCCTGCCTGCTTCCAGCCCCGCTCCTCACAGAGGCTTCGCCTACAGCTCCGGGGAACCTGCCTCTACTTGCGAGCCCCACACCTTAATCTAGATTACAAGCTTTCCTCCGCAGCTGCGTGTAGACACACACGCGCCAGACAGAGAGCGACCGCCCCGCTTCCCTTCGGTTTAACCCGCTTGGGGAGCTGGGCTGTTGAGAAAATAAAATATAGCAACTTCTCTGCACCCTGAGCCTGCGTGTGGAGGCCTTTCAGACCGGTTTCCAAGTTGATTTACTCAAACCAGATAAGGCCACACGAGCCCATGATCAGGTTTCAAACAACCTGCGGCCCAAGTTGACAGCAGCTGCAAAACACCACAATCAGCCACCAGCTCGGCTAGTCAGCCGTTTAACTTTAAAAATAAATAAATTAAACTAAATTTCAGCTCTTGTTCTTATCAGTCCAGCTGGTCACCACCCCATCAAAGTTTAACCAAGCCCAGGGAAAGAAGAAGCCAGGGCGAGGGCAGGGGGATTAATCTGGCAGGGGACCATGCCAAGCAGGCAGCGCTGCTGCACTCCGGGTTAATGCTCTTTCAAGGGGAAGCCGCTGGCATGGAAGGGGGTTTTTCTTCTGTAGCGAGGAGTTACGGCCTCCATGAAACTCAGCCTGACATCCTGTCGGATCCAAAAAGGCACCCGTTTGCCTAGTTTGGAAAGAAGGCCTCAGGATCCGAGCCCAGTAGCGGCAGAGCGAGGAGGAGAGTCTAGACCTGAGCCCACGAGTTGGTTGTTTACAAGTTTCCCGGTTCACCGGAGGTGGCAGGAGCCTCGCTGGCATCCGCCGCCGTCTCTCCGGCTCTGAACCCACTTCTCCTCCCACCAGTTCAGCGTCCCAGTTCGCCTTCGTTAGCATTAATTTGCTTTCCTGGCAGCGGTTCTGCCAGTCAAACGAGCTTGGGTTGGTTACAGGGCCGCCTCACGGCCCGATGGAGACAAAAGGAGCCGACCAAACCTGCCGGGGGGTTACGCAAAGGGAGAAGCGAAGCTGTGCGGGGCAGGCCAAGGCTGGCGAGCAGCCGTCGCTCCGATCCAGGCTCACAGCGAGGCTCTTCCACAGGAAAACTTCCCCCAAACTTCTCCTTACCTCCATCCGCCAGCCCTGCCTGCCCCCACAGTGCACGTGGGAGGCCCGGTCCCTGCCCGCTGCCTGCACCGGGATCAAACCCCGGGGGCCTCCGCACTCAGGACCCCAGCCCCAAACTGGGACCACTGGTGGGGGGGGAGCTGGTTGCTGGGGCAGGGATTTAGCTCCAAAACCAGCCTGTCCCTGAGGTGGGGGGAAACATGGCTTCAAAACCGGCTCATCCCTGCAGTGGGGGGGGAGGTGGTAGTGAAAAACAAGTCCGGGGCTGGAAATCCCAGCTCCGAACCTGGCCTGTTGGCCCGGGAAAGGGAATGAAAGGGGGGGGTGGGCCACGGACCGACGCCCAGGCCTGGGATTGAACTTCTGGACCGGGCGCCGTCCACAAAAGGGGGGGATCCCCAGTACCGGGACTGCGCCTCTAAACTGGACCCGAACCCCAGAGGAAGGGAAAACCGGCCAAGTCCCGGAAGCGCAGCTCAGGACCCCAAACCGGGTTGGGGGAGGGGGGGGACCGGCTCCAGGGCTCTGAAAACACCCCAGCACCCGGGAGGGGGGGCGGGGGGAAGACCCCCGGCCAGGGATCACGGCTCCAAACCGGGCAGTTCCCGAGGGGTGGAGGGGGAAACCCCCAACTCCGAGCTGGGCCCGTGTCCCGTCCTGTCGTCCCCGTCCGTCCCCCCGTCCCCAAACTGGCGGAGGCGCTGCCGCGAACCGGGTCGGGGCGGGGGGGGAAAACAATTCGGAATGGCGGCAAAAACGGGCCCAGCCGTTAAAAAAAAAAAAAACCACACACACAAAAAAACTAAAAACAACAAAACAAAAAAA
>NW_010972622.1:377437-378046 GCF_000737465.1 Haliaeetus leucocephalus
AGCTTCCTCCCCCCCCACCAAGGGCAGATGGGGGGGTTGTGTTGTGTCGTGTCTCCCCCCCCTCGACCCCCCCAACAGTGGGAAGGAGACGCTGACACAGGGGGGTGTCCCAGGGCTTTATTGGGGGGGCAGCAGGGGCACCCCCACAACCCCCCCCCAGCAGCCAGGGTCTGCCCCCAGGACCACAGGGAGAGGGGACATGGTGGACACGGGTGGTCACGGGGGGACACAGGAGGTCACGGGTGGACATGGGTGGTCACGCGTGGTCATGGATGGACACGGGAGGTCCCAGGTAGACACGGGTGGTCATGGGTGGGCACAGGAGGACACGGGTGGCCATGGGTGGACACAGATGGTCATGGGTGGTCCTGCTTGGTCACACATGGTCACGGAAGCAGACGAGAGGTCCCAGGTGGACACGAGAGGTCCCAGGTGGACACGGGTGGTCATGGGTGGTTCCAGATGGTCATGGGTGGACACAGATGGTCATGGGTGGACATGGGTGCTCATGGACGGACACAGGGGCTCATGGGTGGTCCTGGTTGGTCACATGTGGTCATGGAAGGAGACGGGAGGTCCCAGGTAGTCATGGGTGGGCATAGGAGGACA
>NW_010972622.1:386716-387068 GCF_000737465.1 Haliaeetus leucocephalus
CCTTTTGTCCCCCTCCCAGGGCAGGATCAGGCCCCAGCCCCTTCTCCCCAGCAATATCCCAGGGCAGAATCAGGCCCCTTCTCCCCACATTCCCCCTCCAGGACAGGATCAGACCCCCCCCCCCATATCAGAATACACCCCAGCCACCCCCGGAGCTGGGGGTAGGTGTTCTCACCCTGCACCAGCGCATGGCTCTGGTTCCAGATACCGATACAGCACTGGCTGGGGGGGCAACGGACGGTACCAGGCTTGGCCCCCCCCGAATCCCCCAACCCCCCCCGCACGCTGGGGTGCTTGTAGGAGATGCAGCTGAGGTTGCGGGGACCTGGGAGGGGGGGTGGAACACAAGAGG
>NW_010972622.1:387106-405764 GCF_000737465.1 Haliaeetus leucocephalus
CCCCCCCCCACCCTAGGGTGGTGGTGGTGGGGGAACCCCAGCACCCACCTGGCAGCCCCGGCACCAGCCCCATGGGTGCCTCCGGCTGTGGGGAAGGAGTTGGCAGGATGCGTGCGGGGGCCGGTGGGAAGAGGAAAGCGGGCCCTGGCTGGAGGCAGCCCCTGGGGAGGAGGAGGAGGAGGAGGAGGAGGAGGAGGAGGAGGAAGGTGCAGCCCCCACAGCAGGGAGGAGAGCGGGACAGGGTGCCCTGAGTGGGAGCCAGCCCTTGCACCCCCACCCAAAGCCCCAATCCCCCCCCAAAGCGCAGCCGTTTCCCTCCAAATTGAGCTCCCTGCCTCAGTTTCCCCTCCATGCCACAGTCCAACCCGGTGCTGTGCCTCAGTTTCCCCACCTGGGACTGAATTCCGCTGCGCCCCCCTGCGCCGAATCGGCTGTGCTCCCCCGGTCAAACCCCCGCAGATTTCCAGACAACGCCAGCGACTCGTGTTTATTACAAAAAGAAATCATCATTCCCCATTTACAAAGGAACCCCAAAAAACTAACATTTTAATCTAAGTCTTTTTGTACAAAAAAATAGCACTTTGGGAAGAAAAAAAAAACAAAACAAAACCCAAACAAACCCAAAAAACGCGTTTCGGGTGTTATGACATTGGCCACCGGATTTTTAGAAAACAAAACAAAAACCCCGAAAATTAATATATCGCACAGACATGACAAGATCAAACAGTCTTGACAGGGAAAGAGAATTATTGCCAGTGTGGAGGGGCCGGATCCTGCGGGCCCCCCCTGCCAACCCCCCCCCCGCTGCATAGACAACCGGCCCCGGTCCCCCCGAGATTAAGGGGTGATGGTGGATTAAAGCTGGGAGATGGGGAAAGCCTTGGGGACAGCCCCAACACCCCAATTTCTGCCCCCCCAACCCCTTGGCGGGGGGATATAAAAGTCTGGGGGAGGTGGGAGGGGAGTGGGGGCTCGTCCCCAGCCTGTCACCCCCTTATCAAGGCACATTTTTGTGTGTGTGTGTGTCCCCCCGTCCCATCCCAGGAATGGCTGGAGGTGTTTTGGGGGGGGGTGGTGGGGGCTGTGGGGTGCTGCAGAGCCAAAAGGGGGATGATGGGGGCCAGCTGCCCCCGACACTGGGAGCAGCACCAGCAGCACCCCCCCTCCCTGATCCTCTGACCCCCCCCAAAACACAAAGGAGGGCGAGCACCCCGGGCTCCATGCAGAGCCCACCCCGGCTGTCCCCAGGGTCCCCCGGGACCCCGCCGAGGGCCCCCCCTCTCTCCCAGCCGCGTTTCCATAGGAAAATTAAGCTCCATTAGGGATGATGGGGAACGGCACCGGGGCAGGGCGGGGGGGGACACACGACGACACGGGACGCCGCAAAACCCCACGGCAGAGCCTTGGTGAGGTTTTGGGATCTGGGTTTGGCACTTGATTCCCGCTCGGCACGGGGTGGGCTGGGACGGAGCAGAGCCGGCGAGCACGGGGGTCTCGGGGATGGGGGTCTCAGGGACCCCCACGTTACAGGGTGGGGTTAAGGAAAAAAAAAAGAAAATATCAACAATTAAATTAAAAAAAAAAAATTAAATTCCTGTTTTCTACCAATTCTCTGTAGCTTCCAGTATCAAGGGGGGGAGGAGACGGACACGACGCGCTGGGGAACTCATAGTGCTTCACAGATTATTAAAATACAAATGCTTAAAGTTTCCTATATAAAAATATACAAATGCAAAAATATATATCGAGAGAGAGAGAGAGAGAGAGCGGAAAGATCGGCCAGAGGAATCGCCACGCTCACCGCCTCCCTCCCTGCAGAGCTTTTTCTTTTTTTTTTTTTCTTAAAAAAAAAAACCAAGGTAAAAACACCTTCACCCTTCACAGTTTGGCTGGGTTTTGCCACCGATGGTTCAGCCCCAGGGGGGGTCCCTGGTGTGGATTCGGGGGGTTCCCCGGCTCCAGTGAGCCCACCCCACCGTGAGAAGCATCCGAGCATGGATGAACTTGGGGTTCGGTAGAAAATTCAGCCCTAGTAGCTCTCCTGGGGGTGCCCCGGCTGGGGAGCGCTGGTTTAACTCCTCTCCAAAGGCCTTTCCAGCCCACCTGAGCAATTTTGGCAACCTCAGCCCCAAGTCGGCATCTCCCTCCTGGCGGTCCCAGCTCTGCCGAAGCCCACCAGGCAGCCCAGGGCAGAAGGAGGCATCTCTGGGAACAGGGAGCACGGCGGTGGGGATTGCCCCTCTCAGCATCCCAAGAAATTTCCTGGTTATCCTCAGGCAGGGAAAAATAAAATGCTTCTAGAAAATGATATAGCAGAACCCCCCGTGTTTGGGTGGGGAGGGAGGAAGATGCCTTTGGCAGGTGGGATTCTCAGATCTGAGATCAGCGAGCAAAAGCGGGGGCTTCTTGCCTCCATGCTGGCTTTCCCCCCGTGAACAAAGGGGATACACGCGACAAACCTGACCCAGCGCGACCGGGATGCCCCCGTCCGCCTCCACCTCTCCGAACCACTAACATGAGCTCGACCCCCTCTCCAGCTCCGAACTGGGGTTGGTTTCCACATCCCAGGGTTTTTCCTATGACCAACGCTCTGCTCAGCTCTCCTCTAAACTTCCCGGTGGAGCTCTCTCCTCTCCAGCTCAGACCCACTTCGTGCTCATCTCACCCCAAAATTTCTGCTCAAAAACAAGAAGAGATTTCACCGAACGGCTCCCTGCAGCCTTCAAGGGGGTGGTTGGGATCCACATCCCACCGCTGCCTTGTTTCGGGGACGAAATAAAGCTGCCCCGTGCACTCTGCGTCACCCTGAGATGAAATCCCCCCTGGTATCGGGGGGACGGTGCTGGGCCCCCCCCCCCCAGCTCCTTCCTGCGGCGGGCAGGGGAGCCCCTGCCTGTTTACTGCCGGAGGGGAAAGGGCAGATATTGTCTGGACTGGAGCAGGAAGAGGAGGGTGTGGGAGGAAGAACGGAAGAAGACAGCCATCCTGGTCCTCCCGGGGTGGGAAAAGCCAGGTATTGGAAAACCAAAAGGGTTTTCCCCAAACTGTCCCCATTTCACACACCCTTTTTTTTTCTTTTAGGAGGAAGCACAAGGAGCCACCTCCAGCAGCATCACAGCAAGACCCACGAGGAGACAGCCCCATCCCGTGTCCCTTCGATGCTTCACCCTCGCTGCTGGGACCTCATCGGGGTAGAAAAGTGCCGTCTCCCGCCGACCAGCTCTGGAGGTGCTGATTTTTCAGGATTATTATTATTCTCGAGACCAATGGCGGCCAAAAAAAAATAGGTATTTTCCCCGAGGAGGACCTCCTGAGCCATCTCCCACCGTACCCCAATGCACCAGGTCCCAGACCCTCTGCTAAATAGCTCGAGTGAACCTGCACGAAACCTTTTACAAATCGATTCCACATGTAGAGTCACCGCTCCGCCCGCCAGAGCGAGGATTAGAAAAGCTGGAAGAAAAGGATCTTCGCGAAGAAGATCGCTGGAAAATAAAGATCAAAAAGTCCAGTGAAGGGCAGGGAGACGGCAGCTGTTTTTACAAGGGGGAGAAAAAAAAAACAAAAGCAAAACCTCACCCAAATAATTACAAAGAAATTAAAGAACAACCTAAAAGCAAAGCATATGAAAAAGACCAGGGGGTCGGGGTGTTTCCTTTTTTTTTTTAAGATTACAATTTAAAATGTAATATAAGGTCTGAAGGACAGCTCGGGCACTGTCCGAACTGCCCCAGAGGGTCAACCTGTCCCAAGATAAGGCATCAAAGAGACCAAACCATGGTCGCAGCAAAATCTCTCCTCTCTCAAACGAACACATTTTATATTTTTATATATATAATAATAATATAGAATCTTTTTTTCTTTTTTTTTCCTTTTTTTTTTTTTTTGGTTTTTTTGGTGTTTTTTTTTTCCTAAAAAGTATTTCAAGAATCATATACTTTTACCAAGGCATGATGGCGTCGAAGGCTAGCTACGGAGGGGCAGACGGATCTCAGGGAGGGAGTGGAGGGAGAGGGGGAAAAAAAAAAAAAAAAATAAGGTCAAGCCGAAATTAAAAAATATATATATAGCTCTGGCCTTCGTGTGTGGTCACCGGGCCCCGGAGGTCAGACAGCTCAAGGAGGGCTGCGATCCCAGGTAAGAGGAGCTGGGCTTTAGTGCTGGAGGGTGACAAGGGACGTCGCCCTCACGGTGAAAATAGCTCCCGGCTCTGTCTCTGCTCGCCTCTCGGCCCCGTGCCGCCCGGCGCCGCCGTGTCGCCCACCGGTGCCCGCGTCCCGCTTCGCCCTCAGAACCCATTGCCGCTGATGTTGATGGACTGGAGGTCGGCCACCTGCATCACGTTGATGCCGCTGCTGGCCAGGCGGGCGATGCCCTCAGGGCAGATGGCTTCCATGGCCACCATGTTGGTGGCGATGAGGGCCGAGGGGGTGGCCCCGCCGTTACCCTCTGCTGAGGCCCCCGTGTCCATGGGGACGGCGGAGACGTTCATGGCCACGTTGTTGGCCGCACCTCCCTTCTTGTTCTGGTGGGTCTTGATGTGCTTGGAGAGGTGGTCGCTCCGCATGAAGCGTTTGGGGCACTCCGGGCAGGCAAATTTCTTCTCCCCTGGAAGAAAGGGGGGAGAGAGGGGTGAGGCGGAGGCTGGGCCGGTCCCTGTCCCCCCCGCCAAGCCCAGCAAGAAGGTGATGGACCCCAGGGGAAGCAGCATCCTGAGCCCTACCAGTGTGCGTGCGCTTGTGTCGCTGCAGCTCATCGCTCCGGGTGAAACGCTTCCCGCAGAGGATCCAGGTGCAGACGAAGGGTCGCTCCCCAGTGTGCCACCGCAGGTGAGCCCGGAGGTGAGAGGTTTTGCCGTACACCTTCCCGCAGCCCGGGATGTGGCAGATGTGTTGCTTTTTTTTCCCTGGATCCCCAGAGCTCCTGAAAGAGTCCAAGGGAAAGGAGTTAAAACAACCCTGAAAGCTCCAGATGACTGAAGGGAGAATGGGGCCAAACGAGGCACTTTGGGGGTTGCAGCCTGCTCCCAGGGATTCGAAGGTTGCTCGGGCAGCCCAGCATTGCTGGATCCATGGCAGAACAGCCTTACCTTCCCTCGCTGTCTTTGCAGTAGGGGCAGGTACATGCTTCCCTCCGCACTTTCCGTCCTTGCTGGGGCTGCGGGTCTGGGCTGGTCTCTCCTTCCTCCACAGCCGCGTTCTCGTCTCCCAGACCGTCTCCGCTCGTGCCGTGAAGACCCAGCTGAGCACCGTGGTCACCTGGAAGAAAACACAGGAGGTTACTACGGGTTCTTCGTCAGCAAAGCCCCAAGCAGTAGGAGGGATGTAAGAGGGGCTTTCCCTGGCCTTTCCCCATGGCAGCTGCAAAGCTGGGAGGGTCTCAGCTTGATTGAACCATAGGAAGTTATTAATTCCAGCCTTCTCCCTCAACTTTCCACAAGCTCCTGTGTTTTCAAGCCCTGACAATCCCCCACCGAGCTTTCCCTAAAGCCCTGGGGCTCTCCCTGCCCTCCACAGCACCCAGCAAAGCAGGGGGGTCCCCCCAGCTCCCCCACATCGCCCCACATTTTGGTCCATGCCCTCCAGTTTGCGACCAGAAGAGAGGCAAGAGCCACATCTCTCAGGAAAAACAGCCCTCTACGTCACTCCAGCCACCTGCCAACTATTTCAGCTATTTCAGCTAACCTAGCACAGAAAACAGAGCAAAAATGTAAACCAAGCAGCCGGTTCAGACGTAAGCCGGCTGGCTTGCATCAGTGTCAGTGATAAAGCAAGCATCAAAACATCGCCAAGGGAAACCCAGGCTTCTCCGAATCATGCCGTGCTACTGACCCCACTGAGGTCCCTTCCCCCCACCTTGTTTTTTTGGGCTGAAAGAGGCAGTTTTCCCTTTTCAAACATCTCCCCAGCTTAAACCTGATGAAAGCAACAATCCAGGAGCAAATCTACAGAGCAGATGCGAACCCTCCTGCCATTCCCCCCTCCAAAAAAGGCAGCGATAAATAAAGCAGGCTGAAAGACCATAGTCTTCAGCAGCATCCATCAGCGAAGATATTATCAGCACGCGCTCACTGGTTAATTACTGCGATTACAGAAAGGGATATATATATAAACTTGAAAAATCATCTGGCGCTGCTCGCAGAGCGAGATCCCTCCCCTCTCTCGAGGAGCAATTCCCAATTATAAAAGCCATAGGAACCGCAGGGTAGTGCTGACGAGCTCCCAAATGCAGACAAACATAAACCATTCGTAACGGGGGGGGTTGAGGGCTAGGAAGTTTTTAAGCCTATCAGTTTTCATTGCCATTTTATTGCTCTATGCTTATGCTGTCATCTAATTGCTTCTCCAATAACCTCATCTACACTTCACAAGTGTTTTATTTCCCTTCAAGCTCCGCTGCTTGATTATTTTCATGCTGAAAAGACAGAGCGGGCGCAGAGACAGCAGGCTGAGTAATCTCTTTTCAGCTGCAATTAACATATGCCAATAGGTCTAACGGCAGATTTAGAGCCGAGACGCTTCCGCCGGACAGGCGGCAGCATCCTTGGCTGGCTACGGGCTGTGATTCGTGCCCAAAATTCACCTTCTTCCTACCAACTTCCTCGCAAGCAGGCAGCCAAGGTTGAGATCACTGCCTGAACAGGGTGGTGGTCGAACATGGGGCTGAGATAAAACACACGTGGGTGCAAACACACACACATGCGCTTGTCCCCAAGAGCAAATAACACTGCGCTCTGCTGCTGTTTCCAGAGATCCTCTCCCACTGCCGGGAAATGAGGCTGCGTCGGGTGAATATTCTCCAAAAACACCCATCTGGGGGCTTTCCTGATGCCGTTTATCAGCAGCTGCCTGGCTGGGTCCAGCGAGGATGAGTTAACGGGAAGGACCATGCCAGCCAGTCCTGCCAAAGGCTGATGGGGAGGTCAGGATGCAAGGGACATAGTGGTGCCCTGGGGGATGCTGGTTCACTCACTCCATCTCCTCTTCCCAGTGCCCGGAAGCTGCTTCTTAAATAGGGAGCACAAACGTCGCAAAGCTGCCGTTTCCAAAGCCAGCACTCCCCAAAAAACAGCCCATGGTCCTGCTGCTGGTGTCCCCTGTGTCACAACAGGTCTGCAGGAATGAAGGCCACCTCCCCAGCATGGGGACCGAGATGCTGCCACTGGCAGTGGTACCACAGGAGGCTAGCACAGCCTTTTGAGAAGCCCTGCTGGGACAAGTACCTTCAGCAAAGCAGTGAAATTCACTTTAAAAACCTGGTTTTCCATGTAACAACTTCTAGGCAGGAGGCAGCATCCACAGGAGAGGTGCTGGCACTGAAGAAGGATAAACTTCAAACTTATGTCGGCCCGAAACGTCCATTAGCTGCATGCTGGGCTCTCTTCCTGCGGCCGGGAGGGAGTTTCACAACACAGAGACAGCGAGGGGGGAATGACGAAGAGTTTCTGGCAGCCGGCAGCCTTCCCCTGGTCCCGTGGCTTTGCTGTTACCAGCAGGTGTCAGTGGTGCCCTGGCAAAGCTCAGCGGAGGAGCCAGGGCAGGAGCCCATGCTCAGGAAAGGACAAAAACCACCATGAATAGATGGCTACTTGGGGCACCAGCCAGCTCACGGTGGCGATGCCCAACAGCTCTGTGGCGGCATTGCCAATGATCTGCATGGCTGGTGGGTGATTTATGTGCGCAGCTGGGCTGTGCTCCACATCTGGGCTTCCTCTGGCGAGAGGAACAGCTTCGATTTCACTCCTCCAGGCTGCAGCAGCATCAATAGGAGCTTTGCTCCCCATGCAGGAGCATGCAGACAGGGAGGCTTGAAATTAGGGCTGGCTGCTCTGCCCCGCCAAGTCTGCAGGGGTCCAGATTTTCTGGGAGAGGGCAGTGCTGAGCAAGCCCTTTGCCGTTGAGGACTAAGACACTCAGAGCATCAAAGCGACAACCAGGAGAAGGGTGGCAATCAAGGAAACGAAGCCTGACTCATCCACTTGCCCCGTCCCTACTTACGTCACACCAGGCCCAGTTTGTCTGCAGGGGGATGAGGCACACGCTGCCATCTAAGCAGAAGCCAGGATGTCACCCATGTC
The DNA here is from genome assembly GCF_000737465.1 of Haliaeetus leucocephalus. Taxonomy (NCBI): domain Eukaryota; kingdom Metazoa; phylum Chordata; class Aves; order Accipitriformes; family Accipitridae; genus Haliaeetus; species Haliaeetus leucocephalus. The sequence goes on from NW_010972622.1 coordinate 395,184, forward strand.
ATCCGTGGTACGGCGAGGGGCTGTGCTAACGTGTCTGAACCCCAACACTGCGTGTTAAAGGACGGTGCTGGCCCCAAAGACCATATAATCCTGCAGACGGTCCCCTCCAGTCTGCACCAGGGCAGGAGGAAACACTTGGCTGAATCACAGCCAAAAGATGCTGGAAATAACACCCATGACCGACACACTCAGACCAGTTCGGCCCCGGGATGGGGCTCCTGCATGGTGGTAGCATTAATAACTGCAATGGCAGTGGTTGTGTCTGCCCTCACACCGGGACATCAAGGTGGAGAGGAATATTGTTGGCCATCGAGTGACAGCGACCAGGCCAGGTTTGGCTGTTGAACACCACCACCGGGCAGGAGGAAGGAAATTGTCCCTCCAAAGGGGACACAATTTTGAGCCCCACTCAGAAATCTTGGCTGGGCCCTCCCATACCTCATCAGCAACATTCCTGTGCTCCCCGCAAAGTTTAGCAATTTTAGGACAAAACCTTTTCAGCCCCGTCCCCCCCAGCTCTTGCAACATATGTTTACAGTCTAAAACCAGCATGGAGGGAACCAGGGAGGGGTTTTTTTTTTTAAGCTTTATAAGCCAACGACAACAGCTTGCATTACAGCGACAGATTAGAGATTTCCCTGTCGCGTATGTGCTATCTGGGGAGAGCTGTTGTAAAAAGGAAGGAGAAGACACACGCGCTCTCCCCAAAATACGCTTGGGAGGGGGAGAATCCAGCCCTGATGTCTTGGAATGGCTTCAATCTTCAAACATGCAAAAGCCTACGCAGCATTTTATAGTCTGTTGGCATGTCATATGGAGGGGAAAAAACCCAAATCCTCCTTCTGGTAATCTATGGCTCGCATCTAATTAAGGTATAAATAAATTACGGCAAGAGAAGACAGATCTTGTACATACACGCTTCATTCTTCACATATCAGGACGCGCAGAAGTCTCCAGAATATTGCAGTTTCAGGAGAAAGCTTGGTGGAGAGAAACCAGCTGGATAATTTATGTTTATTATCTCTGCTAATATAGATTACTTCTAAGACTAAAGCTTTCATGGAGGCTGCCAAGCCCCTGGTCCATGCTCAGGTCATCGAAGTCCTGAAAAAAATGTATTAATAGAGCAAGGAGGGGGGTATAATCCTTGGAAAACCCTGGGGAGTAAAGCGGGACTTGCCTGTGAGGACAGGCAACAGGAGCTGACCCTGCTTTGCTGCGCCTGGCTCCTGTACTCGACCTGTCTTTGCCTGATGGAGCCCCTCCTCGACCAGCATGGGATGGGGCTACCGACCGCCAAGACCCCCCCCAGAAGAGGGGTAGTCATTTGCTGGTCTCACACTAAAAAGACCAAAGCACCCAAGTCTTGGCTCACGACTTCTCTCAAGACAAGGTGTTTCTTGTCTTCTAACTGCCCGTCAGAGGGAAAATGCTTCGGTTTAGTCGTTTTATTTAGCAAACTAAAACGAGGTGAGAAATGCCCTGTGGATAGAAGAGAGGAGCATTTTTAGATCCACCCCAGCTGACCTTAGGAGAGGGGAAACAGACTTGATGTTCATTTTTAGGGAGGATCTGGAAAAAAAAAAAAAAAAAAAAGGTTTCTTGTGCAAACTCTGCAACATTGGCAGCTGCAACTCCACAGAGGCAGGAGAGGAAGAGGGGGGTAAGTCGTCACCACACAGAGCAGGGCACGCACGACAAACCAATGTCAGCTTCCAGACACAGTGAAAAGAGGCAAGAGGAAGTTCCAAGGCAAAAAGAAAGGGCAGCAAAACCCAGCAGCACGCAGCCCCGAGGCTCCCTGAACCTCTCGGCACATCTCCACTCATGGCGGACGACAGACGGCAGGCACGAGCCTGAAAAAAAACCCCATATCAAACCTTTCCAGCTGACAACTCAAGTTCTCACCGTTTCCTCCTCTTTTTTTTGGCAGAGTCTGAAAGCCCAGGGTGACAGCGACCAGCGTTGCCTCGCCAGTGCTTGCTGCTCTCCCCAAAACACACCACCACGCTCTACTCTAGACAGATCAAAGACAATTAAGCTGCACTTGCTACACAAAGGAACAAAGTAGGTTTTGTAATGCCGTCCCCTTGATTTTTATCTTGTTTGATTTCCTCACTAATTTGCAAAATGAGTTAATCTGCAGTAGGAAGTCATTCATGTAAATTAGCCAAGCTCTCGCTTAGTAATTCTTCGGAGTTATGGACAGTGGAGCGGGGAATACACGGTGCCCGGCTGCGTAAGATGGTGCAGTTTTGAAGTCAGACTGCAGCACATTGAGTAATCGTGTCTTAATCTGGAGTTTAATGACTTGAAAAGCCACACGTCAAGTTGGGCGATATCCTTTAATTGTTGGAGGTTTCTGTGCGTCACAATAAATTACACTTCCTTTGGAGAAGAAATAAATAGTGACAGAGCTGTTGGGTCAAGAGCGAGGTGGGCTGCAAGAGGAGCCAGAGCTGCGTCTGCCCAGCCTGGTGACACACAGGCAGAGGTAGAGGTGAGCTCGGAAGTCACCTTGTCCAATTTGCAAAATCCCTGACATCCCCCCGCCCCTCCCCTGGACTTGCTAAATACCTTTGTCGCACTGGAAACTGAAACGCAGGTCTCCTTTGCCCTTTTAATTCCAGTCTGGATTGCCGCAAAACTGTGATGAAGCCTCTAGCCCTGCCAAAGCCTTCACTGGGGTGGCCCTGCCAGGGCAAATCAGACCACTAGCAACCAGCAGCCGCGGCAGCCAGAGCACCCTCACCCTGTAGCATAGGCAGATCCTACCAAACCATGCCAAAAAAGAAATCAGGTTAGTTAAAAAGAGAAGTCCCTGATGATGCTTGAGGAGCATGGAAGGAGGAAAATGCCCAGCTGAGACAGGGAAGGGCAATCCCCATGACCAGTGAGGAGGAGGAGGGCTGTGGCCTGAGCCCAGCCCAAAGCACACCCAGGAGATGGGGAAATCCCCGCCGGCATCTCTCACCGCACCTGAACCTCTGTATTCCTCTCGTCCACTGCAGTCAAGGGTGGATGGTTTTTCCAAGCCACAAAGCCCATGTTTTTAATCACGCCCCTCTGCAGAGAGGGGGAATTTGTGCCCACATCACTCACGGTATCTAACCTAGACGTACTGCGTGGGGATGGGGTGATGGCTGGACGGCATGAGCCTCTCTGAAGTGGGAGCTAGTGCTCTGAGAGCCAACGCTCTGGAAAGGAGCTACGCTGAAACTACCCCTAGTCCTCAGGGGCCAGGATCCAGGTCCTGCGAAGGTGTGATAAAGACCACGCTTCTCGGTGAGGAGGCAGCAAGGCTGAGGTCGGCACAGATAAAAGGAAGGCGAAGATTAGGGCCCGGCGAGACGGTCCGGAGCCGGGCAAGGAAGCTCTTCCATGAGGAGTCACGGGGTGCGCGGCACCCAACCAGTCCAACCAGCATGGCTGCCAACCTGCTCGCATTCCCGGACAGCTGAGCCCCGGCCTCAAGAAGAAGGAGGAGGAGCAGGGCTGCCCCACAGAGCCCCAGACCCACGGCAACTCTGTGCAGGGCACAACCTCACCCGGACAAACCTGCGCTGCAGTAACACAGGCTCTGTATTGGGATCACTCCCTTTTCCCAAGCAGACCCTGCAATCTCTTGGGGTTTGTGTAATTTCTTCAGTAAATCACCCTCTTTATCATGGCAAGGAGAGAGGTCAGCCAAGGAAGTCGGGAGGGTATTTAAAGTCCAGCCCAGCTAGAGTTTAGAGAAGGAAATTTCACAATATAATTCTTTTCTGACGTGATGTCATGGGCGTAATGAAACAAACAATTAAAGCACGTTAAGGAGAGATCCTGTCAGGGCTTGCTGGCCCGAGATTGATTTCAATTTTCCCCTCCCCTCTGCAGACGATGCCATGTGGATGTCTCATCAAGGCCCTGCTACAAAGCTTCCCTTAAAAACAGAAAATAGGAGACAATCAGGTCTTTGTGTCAGTGCCCCGACGGCTGAGAAGAGCCCTGTAAGAACGAAGTCACAGCAGAGAGCTGGGGATGCATTTGGTAAACAGATTTCAAAGGGTTACTTCCCCCATGAAGGCTTTTTTTTTTCTTTCAGAAGGATGTCCTTGCTACGTCCCACTGCTCGATTTGACCACAAGCCTCCGTCCAAATGATAGACGGAGCCCCAAAAGGGAGCTCATCCCAGCAAAACACCCCTAGGCAGGGGCATGGCTGGGGGCTGCCCAGTCGCACCAGTGCTCCGGGCACCCTCCCAGCTCCATCCTCCCCAGCAATAAAACATCCTTCAGCACTCACAAAACAAGGACCTCAGATGAGGGGTTTAACTGCAGCACTGACCTAATGGGAAGCCACCGCTGGACGCCTGTTTACCCAGCACATACCTCAGCCAGGCAGGGCTCTCTATCTCCCAGGCATGGAGCTCTACGCAGCAGGATTCTGCCAGGGACAGGTACGTGGGGCAGAGCCACTTCACTGGCAAAACTATGCGGACACGGAGCTAAAAAAAGTCCCTCTCCTCCTCCCTAAAGCTCGGTCAGAAGGGGAAGAGAAACCCCGACGTCGCAAACTTCTCAAAATCACCCCAACCCCACTTGCCACAAAGCCTCCGCACGAAGGCGCCTTGTGCAGGACATCCCCTCCACAAGCACCCCAAAACGTCTTTCCTTCATCCCGCAGGCAGTCCTGCTGCCCACTCATGTGGGAAGCAGTGGCACCCAAACCCACGTGCGGGTTTTTGGGGCAATGCCAGCCAAGGAAATCCCCTCCCCGGCTCAGTAGCTGCCTTCCCCTCGAAGCAGAGCCGGCTGCAAGGCCTGTTTGCCCACATACCAGCCCATTACAGTCACAGACCTTCTCATGCCTCTGCCACCGGGCTAATTCACAGCCCATCTAACACCGAGGAGGAGGCAGCCTGCAAACCACCTAATTAATATAAACACAGGCTGAGTTACACTTGCACAGAGCTCAGGGCTCTACCTCATGCCCAGGAGCAAAAATCTGATTTTTAAAGACCTTTTCAGGTGTCATTTTCTCCAGGGGGATCTCTCCCCTTCCTGCTTTGCAGAAAGAAAAGCGAAAAGCAGAAATCTCATCAGCGACTTGCCCCCAGCCCTAACAGGGGGCTGAAAGCCACAGCCCAGAGGAGTCCCCCTGCCCACGGATCGGAGCAGGGTTCAAGAGAGGAGACATGTGCTTCCCCCAGCCCAGCAGCAGCCATGCCAGGACACCAGAGTGGCTGTCAGCCCCAAAGGAAGCTGAGCTGAGTGAGCTCTTCGAAGTAGCTCAGCTAAGGCAGACATGCAGCTAAGTGGTAGGAAACGTGGCAGCTGCAAACCCAGGAGGCAGCTGGGGTGCACGCTCAGCTACCAAAACCCTTCGCCATGCACCCCCTTCTCCCTGCCACACCGTCACACAGGGCAAAACCCAAGGGGACGGGAAGACCGGCTGCGAATCTCCCCTCCCAAGCAAACCTGGGGTTTATTTTCCATTCACCTCCATCGGAAGCAGAGGAGCTTTCTCTGCTACAAAAAACTCTCCCAACTCTTAGTCTCGAGCAGAAAGCAAGTGCAGAACGTTCCAGCACACGTGGCACGTGCTCACACAGCTGCCGGCAGCTGAAGGGGAGGCTCCTCATGGAAAACATTCAGCAATTTGGACAACAGGCAGATTCGGTAACAAACTGTTCCCTTAACTTGCCATCAGAGAGCTCGGACCCGGAGCAATCTGCGTTCACAGGCCCCAAACACGGCAGAAGATGGCCCAGCTATGAGGCCACGGTGTGGCTGGAGACGATGCACCCAGTGCAAGGTCTGGGGCAGGGGGACTCAGCACCCACCTGAGAGGGGCTGTTTGCAGGTGGCAGGGGGACAAACAGACCCATCACCACATCTGACGGACCCAGCTAGAGAAAAGGTCCTCCAGCCTGGAGTTAAGCCCCGCAAATTGTGTGAATGGATCAGTGCCAGGAAGCTTTCTGTCCCAGCCGCAGCCTCTGCAATCTCGTCCTAGGAGCCTAACTGATAGTCCCATTGAGTTGGGGGCTCAGTGGGACCCTGCAAACCCTTTGAAACCTGAACCCTGCTCTGGTTTTTCAAACGTAACAACATCACAGTGCCATCTGAACGTCACATCCTCGGACCTAAGAAGAGCGAGGCCCTTGGCCGTGGTTCTCAGTGCAGCCACCAGCGTTGGACAGTGAATTCATCACTGCGGATCAAGAGCTAAACACGCTGCTGAGCTAAAAAAAAAAAAAAGAGGAGGAGGAGGAGGCGGTGGCTCCCCAGCGTGAGCGTGTTGGGTGGGTGGTCTCTGGAACGTTCCTCCCTGCCCCACCTCCGAGGGCAGAGCCAGGCACAAATACAGGAACTACGAGTTGCCCATGCGTTTCTCCAGCGCCTTCAAAACAAGAAACAAGCACGCCTCCACGCAAGCGGCCCCACCAGGCTGCAGGGCGAGGGGATCGTGCTGAACCCGGGCAGGCGAAGACAAAAGGGACCCTTCACCACCTGCATTTCCACGTATAAAAGAGGTGATGTGCCGCCAGCTCCCCTCTGGGTGCAAAAACAAGCGTGCTCTAGCACAAGCGGGTGTCTCTGCTCAGGGAAATCCAAGGATCAGGCTAATCCCGACTGCGGTGCAGTCTGTAATAAACCCGCGGACGCCTGCAAGCCAAGCTGCTGTAGCAACAGCCCAAAATAATGCTGCAAAACAACTCCGGGAGAGCAACCGCCTCTTCTCGCGAGAAGGAAGCACGAGTCAGATTGAGCAACATTTTTTGCTGCCTCTCAGCTGTGACTAAATCTAGCAACTGCCTTTTTAGCCAGAGCCAGAACAAAAAAAATAAAAGAAAAACACTGGAAAAGCAAGCAGAGCTCCTTTTCAGCACCGATTTCTTCCGCGGCAGGAGCCTACGGCCCCCTCGTACAGGCAGGCAAGGCATTTCCAAGGGGAAACCAAGCAGCCTGAAGCTCACACACCATGTCCACACACACGCCCCCAGGCTGGTGGGAGGTTTTCGGAGATGACGGGACTGATCCAGGGGGAACTGAGCAGGGTGTCCTGCGCCAACCGTGAACACAGGGCTGTCTCGACCACGATGAGATCACAGCGTCCCACACCAGCACCCAACTTTAGGCTAAATATACACTTAAAGAGCCCGTTCTTTTGCCCCTGCAAGGAAATTCCCCCAGGGCTTTTTGTTTGTTTGTTTTCTAGGGGGAGGGCAGGGGGACTTAAGTTATTCCTGAGTTTTATAAGGCCGTGACTCTTTCTGTGGGCTCCCGCAAGCTGAGGAGCTGAGCTGGGCTTGGGTCCATGCCCCAGCCCGAGCCCCCCTGCCACGGCCATCAGGGCAGGACAGCAGCCTCGCACAAAACCAGGCTTCACCCTTAGCACTGCACGCAGCGTCCCCCTTCTCCTCTGCCTCTCCTCCCCGCACATCTCCCTCCTTCCCCATTCACAGCCATCTCCTCTGTTTCTTTTCATGCAATCAGCCGCCCAAGAGTTACTAGATCAGAAACTCTCCAAAATTAGTTTCATTGTCTTCCGGCGATCGGCAGAGGCTTAACACTTCCTTCCCAGAGCCAGCATAAGCAGCAGCCCGCTTGCCAACTCTGTTTGGCATCCATCACACCCAGCTCCAGCCCTGGCATGGCTGTGCCAGCGCCCTGAACCCCACAGAGTCCAGACCGTGCATGGATCTGGCTGCACGCAGCCAGGCAACATCGTTTCGCCTTTGATTTCCTCTGCCTGGCTACAGAAAAGGAACCAAGACAAAACAACTTACCGGCAGTGTTTGCTATGGCCAGCGGCAGCCCTTGCAGCTGATGCACCTGGATCCCAGACGCTCCCAAGGCACTGAGGTTAATAGTCTGGAGGCCTGGCATGGAGGAGAGCTGGGCAGCGTTGACCGTGACAGTGCCGCTGGGGAGGGAGGCGATGGGGGTAAGCGTGGTGCTGGTGCTGCCCGTCTGCCCCAGTGACACTCCCTGCATGGGGGCCAAGGTGATTGTCTGGGCCTGGGGGTTTTGAACCTGAAGGTTTTGGAGCTGGATGGTCTGCCAGCTCACCTGCCCGTTGGGACCCACCGTGGGCGTTCGGATGATGATGGGCCCAGAGTTGGGGACAGCCTGGAGCTGCAGGTTCTGCAAGGCGTCTTGGGAGATGGCTTGAGTGGCAAAGGTCTGGCCAGAGAGCGGGGTGGTCTGGAGGGCTTGGATTGTTTGCCCTCCTTGGACTAGCTGTGGCTGGATCAGGATCTGCTGCTGCTGTTGTGATTGCTGGCTTTGATCCCCCTCTTTCTGCTGCCCCGGCTGCAAAGCCACCCCAGAAACTGGGCTCTGCAGTGAGTCCGAGCTCTGGACGCTGCTGACTCTCTGGGGTGTCTGCGCCTGGACGTTGGTTCCCACCGTTGCGCTGGTGGAAAAATTCATGATGCCCATGTTACTGGTGGTGGTGGTGGTGGAATAGCTGTTGGCGTTGGTAAAAAAGGCGCCAGAACTAGCATGAGACGTGGCCGTGTTGGTGGAACTGATGGCAGCGCCCGAGGTAGCTGGCTGGGAGCTGCTGTCCGGAGAGCCGGAGCTGCTCAACGTGACCGTCTGAGAGGTGGGAGCCAGGCTGGCGGCCACGCTGTTGACGGGCAGCAAGGTGATGTTGCCGTTCAGAGCCACGGGGACGTTGGCCACATACTGGGTTTGCCCTGAGAGGGTGTTGTTGGTCAAGCCCACGCCCTGGATGGGGACAGCCTGCTGCAGCAGGTTTGGCATGGCGATGAGGTTACTCGTCCCCGCTCGGCTCGTTATGATCTGCTGGTTTGTGCCGGGGATGATCTGGAGCTGACCAGAGGCATCCTGCTGCACGTTGACTTGGGCAGGGGTGGTGGCAAACTGGAGCTGCTGCCCATCGATGGTTTGGAATTGGGGAATGACCTGGTACTGGATATTTGGGATAACTCCTGGCAGGCCTGTGAGCACCTGCTGGTTCTGCAGGCTGGAAGTGGTCGTGACCACGTACTGCCCCGCACTCACGGGCCGGCTTTTGGAGGCATCTCCGCCGTTGCTGCCATTGCTGCCCTGTTCTTTGGAGGCCGTCGGCGTGCTGGAGCCAGCAGAAATGATTTGCCAGCCGTTGGCGGACTGGGCTATCTGAGCGGCGGCGGCTGTGAGGTCCAGCTCGCCACTCCCGCCTTGCTGGCCCTGGGAGCTGTTGGAGTTCTCATTGGGAGACTCGATCCTGCTGCAGGTGGCTGCCAGCAGAGCCAGCGGGGAAGGCTGTGATTCCTGGGAAGAAAAGGAGGAGTTAATGCAGGAGGCGGCCCGATGGGCAGGCCAAAAATTAAAAAAAGGGGGGGGGGGGATGAAAAGAGCAAACAGGGAGGAGCATGCTTGGAAAAGATAAACACTCCTTCCTGAGAAAACACACCCACAGCCGGAAAAATACAACTGCCAGACACAGGGCTGTCAGGCCGGGACAGACTGAACCCACAGGGAAAAACCCTCTGGGCGGGAGGAAAGGGCAGGGAGTCTACATGTAAAAGGCACGGAGAGATGTCTCCTCCACCCCAAAGTGGGTGAACCTCCCCACAGGAGAACAGAACAGCTCCCGGGAAGTACAGTCATTTCTGGGCACCCCAACCTGGAGAAAGGCCAGTCAGGGCTGTGGTGTTTACTGGGAGCAGGGGAACTGTCATGTTTTCGAGGGCACCGTGCAGAGCTGGGGGAGGAGGGGAAGCCACGGGCGCTGCGGGTCGGCGCTCTGGCAGGGCATTTGGCAGCATTGACGATCCCCCGGCGCACTCTCGCCCTTTTCCTCTCCCTCGGGAGAGGAACCGGTGTAACGCTCGGCTGGGCCAAACAAACACCTCAGCCCGGCCCTGGACTTTGCCACGGGGACGGCGAGTTCCCCAGGGCGAGTGGAGCCAGGAGGCCGCCGGCTTGGGGCTGTTCCTCCCTTGTCACACTCACCTGGCCCTCCCCACTGCCTGCACTGCTGTTACTGCTGGCATCTCCTTCGCCCTTCTCGGGCTTCACTGTCGCCATCTCCTCGGGACTCTCTTGGTCTGCGCGGGCGGGAAACGACAGCAGGAGTTAAAGACATTTCTGGGCAGGAGAGGGGGATCAGGAGCGCGAGGGCACACGGGGATTCAAGGGCAGGGAATGCAGAAGGGCTGGGCAGAAACGGGGGCGGGGGGGACGGCCCGCTGGCAAGCACTCTGGGGGGCCCGTGTGCTCCTTGGGCACTGGCGCGAAGGGGCTGGGAACCGGAGGGAGCTGCCAAAGGGGAGCTGGCAGCGGGACAGGCGGAGGAGGACCCGGCCCGGCTCCAGGCCCCAGCTCCTCCCCACCCGCTCGGGACACTCCCTGGCCCCCGTCGAGGTCCTCCCCGGGCCTCCCCTTTCCCTTCCCCGCTGGCCTAGGAGCACACCTCCCGCCCTGGCCCTCCGTGGATCCACCCCGGCAGCCCTTTCCCTGCCCTGCCCACGGATTCCCCGCCGCGGATCCAGCCCACGGGGCTCCCCGGGGATCCCCTGGCCGGGACTCCCCTGTCTGTCCTCCCAGTGACCCCACAGCACGGGGGTCCCCGCTCCCCTCC
>NW_010972622.1:405932-408162 GCF_000737465.1 Haliaeetus leucocephalus
ATGGGTGGGGGGAGGCGGGGGCGCAGGAGGGATTGGCAGCGGGGAACGCCAACCGGCCGCGCGGTTCGAGCCGCGGAGGAAGGCGGGCTCGCATACTGACGGGAGCGCTGACCAATCCTTCGCTCGGAGGCGTCGGCCGCGGCGGGGCGCCGCGCCAATGAGAACGGCGGTCCGTCTCAAACTGGCCAATAGGTGCCGCGGGGAGGCGGGGCGAGCGGCCGGGCTGCGCCCTTGGAGGGACGGCTTGGCGGCGCCGGGAATGTGGCGGAAAAGGCGCCATTTTGGCGCTGGCTCCGCCCCGGCCGCCGCCGTCGCTTTGCCGGGAGCCGGTCGCCCCACAGCCCCGGCGGCGTCCCCGCCGGCTCGGTAACCCGGGCCGTGTCGCGACAGTGCCGCTTTTCGCCCCCTTCCCCCCCCTCCGTCACCTTTTCCTATCATGAGCCACCTCAGCCCTGTCGCGACAGCCGCCATCCGGGTGTGCGACTTGTCTTCACAGGCCCGCGGCAGGGGCCTCGTCGCTGTGTAAACATCCCCAGGGCCCTGTCACCACAGCGGGCCCTGGAGTCCCTGTCATGACATGCCCCACGTCCTGTCACAGCACCCAGCCCTGTCATGACAGGAACTGTCACCGTGGGATGCCTGGGCCTTGCCCCTCTGCGCCTGCGGTCAACCCTGCTCTGGGCGGGTTTTGGGGGGGGGGGGGGGTTCACAGCAAAAAGCCCCTGGTTTACAAAAAACGAGGTTTTTGAAGGCAAACGAGGTGTGAGTGTCCTTAGGGATGGGAAACGGGCACAGCCAGTGACAAACAAGGCGGGGAGGGGGGGGATGACACATGAGAGGTGACGTTTAATTTCTTAGTTTCTTTTTTTTTTTCCTTTCTTTTGCTTTCCAGCATCAAAGCCGCCCGCCCCGCACGGCGCTGTGTCTCATATGTGTGTCCCCCCCGACGCCGCTTTCCCATCCGCTGCCCGTCCCCACCGGCCACTGGCCTTTGATGTCCCCCAGTAACGGGCTGTGTGTGGGGGTGTCACAGCGTGGGGAGCCCCCCCACCCCAGCACCCTCCCACACACCCCACTGTTGATTTTGGAGGCACTACCGAGGCCAATGAGCCCCTCGCCCAGCGCCCCGCCGGTCGCCCGGATGCCGTCTTCCCCGTGACCTTTTTATTTTTCCACTTTTTTTGGCCTAATTCCCTTCATTCCCGCAGCTGGAAAATTGCCGTCGCTCACCGCGACCTCACCCCGCTTCCAGCGGAACCGTTTTATTTCGCCTTCTTGCCGCGGCACCAGCCCCGCCGGCCGCCTGCGAACCCCCGGTGTCATTAAAACAACGCTGGATGAAGAGCAGAGACCCCCTGCCCTGGGGAGGAGAAATAAAACCAACCCCCCCCGCCCTGGCCGCTGCAGCTGGTGGGTTTTGGGGACAGCCCCTCATCCTGCCTCCAGCACCGCACGCAGCCTGTCCCCCAAAACTCTGGCAGTGGGGAGGGGGCAACCGTCCTGCCCACTGTCCCCTTGCCATCGAGTGAAGCGGTGGCTTTGTGTCCCCCCCGAAAACTCCATGCCGGCGGGGAGGCGGCCGCCGCTTCACCCCAGACCCTGCTGCGGCCTTGAAGTCGCCTCCGCCGCAGCCGTCAGGGGGCCAAGGCAGGGGGTTCCCATCCCTGTGCCCCCCCTGCGCCGAGCGAACGCGGCGATTCCTTTGATCCGGGCCCGCGTCCCGCCGGCTGCGGCGTCAGCAGGCTTGGATGGGACCGGTCCCCCGCCGTGCCTCAGTTTCCCCTCCTGACCCGCAGCGGTGTCACATGGGGACACAGAGCGTGCATCCACCCAACCCCGTGCCTCCGTTTCCCCTCTGGGATTGCCAACAGTGCTGTGCCACCGGGGAAGAGGACAAACTCATGGTTTCTTGGTTAGTTTGTCCCCATCGTGGCGTCCCCCAGGGTCGGTGACGCTGCTGGGGTGGCGCTTTGCAGCCCCCTGCCCCAAAAGAGCCGGGCCCGGCAGTGGGGAGGGCACAAGGTGGGTGGGGGGACATGGGGACTGTCCCCATCCTGTCACCGGGGCTGAGTCCTGGCCAACTCGTCATGTCACCGCGGCATGGGGCGAAGGCCAGATCTGCCTGCGCCTCTCCGGGGCAAAGGCTGCCTCCTCCTCCTCCTGCCCCCCCCCACCTGGCAAGCCCCCGTCCTGCCCCCCGTGGGGGGGACAATGGGGGACAAGGCTCCCT
>NW_010972622.1:408500-410056 GCF_000737465.1 Haliaeetus leucocephalus
CGCCCCCGGGCGCGGGTCTCTGCTGCCGCCTGGCGGGGGCGCCTGGCCCGGCTGTCCCCAACGATGTCCTGTCCTGTCCCCAAGCCTGTCCTTGTCCCCAACAATGTCCTGTCCCCAAACCTTTCCAGTCCTGTCCTGACCCCAAACATCTCCTGTCCTGTCCCCAACCCTGTCCTTGTCCCCAACAATGTCCTGTCCTGACCCCAAACATCTCCTGTCCTGTCCCCAACCCCGTCCTTGTCCCCAACGATGTCCTGTCCCCAAACCTTTCCAGTCCTGTCCTGACCCCAAACATCTCCTGTCCTGGCCCCAACAATGTCCTGTCCCCAAACATCTCCTGCCCTGTCCCCAGCCCTGTCCTTGTCCCCAACAATGTCCTGTCCCCAGCCCTCTCCTGTCCCCAACAGCATCCTGTCCAGTCCCCAACCCTGTCGTTGTCTCCAACAACATCCCCAACCCTGCCCTGTCTCCAGCCCTGCCTTGTCCCCAGCCCTGTCCCCAAGCCTGTCCTTATCCCCAACAGTGTCCTGTCCCCAACAGCATCCTCTCCTGTCCCCAACCCTGTTCTGACCCCAACCCTCTCCTGTCACCAACTCTGTCCTGTTCAGTCTTGTCCCCAACCCTGTCTTTGTTCCCATCCCCATCTCTGTCATTTCCCAACACTATCCCTGTCCCCAGCCCTGTCCTGTTCCTGTCCCTGTCCCCAACCTTAACGCCCTGTCTTTTTCCTGTGCTTGCTCCTGTCCCCATCCCTGTCCCTAACACTACCCCTGTCCTGTCCCCCACCGTGTCCATGTCACTGTCCTGTCCCAGTTCCTCTCCCCATTCCCATCCTTGGCTCTGTCCTGTCCTGAACCTTATCAGTGTCCCTGTCTTGTCCCCATCTCTGTCCTGTCCCTGTCCCCAGACCTCTCTCTTTCCCCAACCCTGTCCTGTCCCTGTGTTAGCTCTGTCACTGTTCTCATCCCTGTCCCTGTCCCATTCACAACCCTGTCCTTAACCCAGTCTCTATCCCCATCCTTGTCCCTGTTCCCATCCTTCCTCCCTGTCACCATCTCCATTCCCACCCATGTCCCCATGCACATCCCTGTCCCATCCCCATCTCCATCTCATTCTCATCCCCATCCCCATCCCTGTCCCCATCTCACACCATCTGTGTTAGCGCTGGGGACACAGGACGGGGGACTGAGGAGCCCTCAGCTCTGGCCAGGGAGGCAGACCAGTATAGTGGCAAACTGGGATGGGGAATGGGGACACTGGGACCAGTCTGGTAGGGAACAGGGACACTGGGATGAGGAATGTGGGCACTGGGACCAGCCTGGGGGGAACAGGGGCACTGGGGTAGGTAATGGGGGCACTGAGACTAGTCTGGTAGGGAATGGGGACACTGGGATGAGGAATGTGGGCACTGGGACCAGTCTGGAAGTGACTGGGGACACTGGGATGAGGAATGGGGGTGCAAAGCGGGGCGGGGGGGGGGGAGTGTCAGAGGCACTGGGGGGGGTAACGCTGACACTGGGACCAGTCTGGGAGGGAATGGGGAAACTGGGGTGGGT
>NW_010972622.1:410885-411139 GCF_000737465.1 Haliaeetus leucocephalus
GGTCTGTCCTGCCAGCCTGGGGGTCCGTCCCTGCCCCCCCCCGGGGTCCATCCCCGTGTCCCCACGGGCCAGGCCTGTCCCCCGTGGCCACCGCAGTTATTTCCAGCCCGGCCGGGGGATAATTAGAGGGTGGGAAGGAAGCGCCACGGGCGTGGGCACAGCTTGGCCCCGGGGCAACCTCTGCCCCGGCTTCCCCGGGGCCTGGGGACCCCCCCAGGCCCCCCCCCCCGGACCCCCAGGTCTCTCCAGGTCCT
>NW_010972622.1:411710-414026 GCF_000737465.1 Haliaeetus leucocephalus
CCCAGACCCTATGGGTCCCCCACCAGACCCTCATCTCCCCCCCCCACTTCCACGGCAGGGCCGAACTTGGGGGAGCGGTGGGACGCCAGGGGGCCACTCGAACACTGGGGTCCCCCACATCGGTGGGGAGGCCAAGCCAGTAGGGTGCTGGGGGGGGGGATGCTCAACCCCGCTATGAGCCCTCGGAGCCTCCCCGCCGTCGTCCCCCCCCATCCCCGCGGCCGGCTGGAGCCCGCGGGCGCTGGCACGCCGTGGCCGGCGCACCCACACGCGCTGGGGCCGCCGCTATTTCGGGGCCTCCGACCGCAAGAGAAACATCCGGGGGCCGGAGAACAGCGGGGGGGTCAAGGGACAGAGGGGACGCGGTGGCCACCGCCGCCAAGCGGGGTGGGGGCGCGTGGGGCCACCCCCGGTGTCCCCCGGCTGGCGGCCTGCCATGGGGCATGGGGACATTCTGTTATGGGGGGGGGGCTTGGGGACACTGTGCCATTGGTGACACCAGGTTGGGGGACTTGGGGACACTGTGCTATGGGGGGGTACCACACTCCCAGTGCCCCATTCCCAGTGCTACCTACTCTCAGTACCCCCAGTCCCCATTCCCAGTGCTCCCCATTCTCAATACCCCCAGTCCCTATTCCCAGTGCTCCCAGTCCCCACTCCCAGTGCCCCCACCCGCGCACACATGGAAGCGATTCGTGGGCTGATTTTCGCTCCCCTTTGAAGGGCCGCGGTGCCCCCAGCCCAGCTGCTGGTGCTTACCGCAGGACGCCTGGGTCCCCGCGCTCCGCGCAGGGGGGGGGCCATGGTTACAGCCGGGGGGGGGGAAGGTGCCCCCCGGCCCCTGGGGACAGGCATCGGGATGGGGACACCTCCGGCCCTGCCTGGGGACTGCAACCTCCATCCTGCTGAGACCCCCCATACTCATGCCATGGGGGCTGAGACCCTGCAAATTCAAGTCACGGGGGCTAAAATCCCTCCCTGTACTCCTGCCATGGGGACTAAGACCCCCCCCCAAACTCATGTCATGGGGGATGAGATCCCTCCATACTCCTGCCATGGGGGCTGAGACCCCCAAACTCATGTCATGGGGGATGAGATCCCCCCATACTCCTGCCATGGGGGCTGAGACCCCCCAAACTCATGTCACAGGGGCTGAAATCCCCCCCATACTCCTGCCATGGGGGGCTGAAACCCCCCCAAACTCACGTCACGGGGGCTGAGCTGGGCTGATAGATGTGGGTAAATGAGTCAGGGATGGGGGGAAGGAGGGAGGGATGGAGGTGGGAAAGGAAGGAGGGAGAAGGACAGGAGGGATGGAAGGATGGATGGATGGAGGGATGGGTGGAGGGTGGACAGCCGACGGAGGGAAGCAGAACCAGAGGACCGGCCGTGGGGAAGGAGCCCCCCCCTCCCGTCTCCCCCCGCCCCCGCGAACGAACCCAGGCGTCCGGCCGGGGTATAAATACCCGGGTAATTGCGGGGGCCCCGAGTGCGGCCGTGGGGCCCGTGGGCGGCCGGGCTCGGCGCCGCCCTGTAATCAGCCCCCGCCGCCGCCAGCCCTCGCATCCCCCCCCCCGGCTCCCCTTGGCGGGCAACCGCCAAGCTTTGAAGGGTCCCGGGGGACACGGGGGGGGTCCCCGCCACCCCTAAGCTGGTGGGAGGCCCAAACCCCAATTTGCAGCCCCATCTAGGGGACCCAGGCGTTCGGGCAGCTCCCAACTCCCCCCGCCTCACCCCGCAGTGAACCAAACCCTCGTGGTTGACGTCGGTGGGAGCCAAACCCCTGTGACCCCCCCAAAAAAGCCCATGGGGTGCCCCCACCCCGCTGGCTGAGGAAGAGGAGGGATGGAGCGGCCGTCCCAGTTTGCTCCCAGTCTGTGGGCAGTGGGAGCCCTGGCGAAGGCGGGGGACCAAAGGGGGGGGATAGTGGTTGCGGCCTTCGGCGGGCGGCCGCGGCGCCGGCGGCTCCGGAGCGGAAAGCCCTGACTCAGGGCTGGGAAAGGGCCCCGCTGGCTCCCAAACGGCCGTGTCGGGGGAAAAAAATAGGAAAGGGGGAAAATAAAAAAGAAAAGGGGAAAACAGGAAGAAAAGGGGGGAAAAAAAGGGGGAAAAGGGGGGAGAAAAAAGAAAAGGGGGGGGGGAGAGTGGTTGGAATAACTCCTCCACAGTGGGGAAACTGAGGCATGGGGGGATTCCCCAGCCCAGTCTCCAGGGCCGCTCGCGTCCCTGTCCCCAACCCTGCTCCCATACAAGTGTCCCTTGTCCTTGTCCCCAGCTCTGCCCCTCCAAGTCATTCCCTCCCTGCTCTCCCCCATC
>NW_010972622.1:414264-414803 GCF_000737465.1 Haliaeetus leucocephalus
CGGAGCTCCCTCCCTCCCGCACCGAGCCCCGGGACACCGGCACCCCGAGATACCGGCACCCCGGGACACCCGCATCCCCGCGGCCGGTCCCCATCCCCGGCATCCCCGGACCCGCGGAGCCCCGGAGCGCGGTGAGGAGCCCCGGGACAGGGATCCTTCGGGATGAGGGACATCCCCCACCCCCGGGACAGGGACCCTTCGGGATATGGGACCCGCTCCACGAGGGGAGGGGAGACCCCCCCCGGGGTACGGGACCTGCCAGGACAGGGACCCTCGGGGGACGGGAGGGAGCCCCCCCGGGGCTGGGACACTCTGGGATGGCGGACCCCCCCGCCCCGGGACAGGGACCCCGCAGGACGGGGGACGCCCCCGGGATCTGGGACCCTCTGGGGAGGGTGACCCCCACACCACCGGGGCAGGGACCCTCCAGGACAAGGACCCCCCTCAAGGATGGGGGAGCCCCGCGGGATACGGGACCCTCCCAGGATGGGGGATTCCCCTGGGACAGGACACCCCCCCCCCCCCCAACACGCCACCCC
>NW_010972622.1:414813-417289 GCF_000737465.1 Haliaeetus leucocephalus
GCCCCCGGGACCGGGACCCCCCCCCCCCCAGGAAAGGAGACCCCCCTCGAGTCAGGAAGGGTCCCCTGGGATATGGGACACCTCCCCGGGAAGGGGGACACCCCCCCGCCCCCATGGCACTTGGCACGGAGAGGACCCAGGCATTCAGGTTGGTGGCTTCAGGGATATTTTCAGTGCCGAGACTTTGTGGCTCTTTCCAGACGGGTGTCGTGTCCCGTCCCCCCCCCCAGCCCCACCCTGTCACCACTGCCACCCCCACACGGGCCACCAGGACCCAGCCCAGGGACCGCCAGGGTCCTGCAGCACTGGGGGACCCTGGGGTGCTGGCAGCGAGCAGATGGGACCACTGTGCCCCAGGACCTGGCTCTGGGGACAGGTTTGTCCCCAGGGCCATTGCCCCCCCCCCCCCGACCTGGGGGTGGGGACACATCTGTCCCCAGGGTCACGGCACCCCCAGACCAGCTGATGGGAACATGTCCGTCCCCAGGAGTCTGGCACCCCTTGGGGGACACACACACATCTGTCCCCAAGGCCACGGTGATGGGGCCACGTCTGTCCCTGGCACAGGGCCACCCTGGGGCGGGTAGGTCCCTGGGAGGACACTGGGCTGGCACCAGAGGCCACTGTGGTCCCTGGGAGCCGTGGGGACCAGGAGATGGGGACCCTGCGTCCCCCATCCCCATACAGGGCCTGATCCCCCCCCCCGCGCCCCATCACTGTCCCTGTGCCCACAGGGGACACATTGGTGTCCCCCACCCCAGCAGGACCCGCATGCTGCCATCCCCAGGGAGGGGACGGGGACATGGGGACGGTGCCAAGTGCCATCTTCACCCCAAACTGTCCCCCCACTGGGGATGGCTCCACCGTGTGAGCAGGGGGAGCCAGGGCCCCCAGTGATGGGGTGGCCCGGACATCTGGGATCACGGGACAAGGGAGAGTGGGGAGCTGGGGCTGAGTGAGGACAGGCGCTGGCAGGGTGGCCTGGGGGGGTCACGGGCACGGTGGCAGGGGAAACTGAGGCAGGGGCTAGGGGGGCACCCACTGGGATCGGGGCTGGGAGCAGCAGCACATCAGGGATGGGGATGGGGACCAGGGACTGGGGACCAGGGATAGGGTTTGGGGAACAGGGACTGGGATCAGGAAACAAGGGCTGGGGTCTGGGGACAGGGCTGGGGTTTGGGGGACAAGGGACTGGGGACTTGGGGGACCAGGGACTGGAGATCAAGGACAAGAGACTGGGAACTGGGGACCAGGGACCCCCAGAGCAGGGTCTGGACCCATCCCACCCCGGGTAGCTGCTCCAGAGCAGGGGGGGGGACAGGACACACGCAGGAAGGGTTGGTGTCCCTGACACAGCAGAGGCCATGCAGAGCCACGAAGCCACCAGCTGTCACACACCCCCCCACCCCCCGGCAGCCCTGCAGCAGCCACTCATGCACCGAGCTCACGCCGTTCTCAGCCCACAGCTCCTGGCTCCCTGGGGCGCCTGCCCTGCTCCTAATTTCCCGGCGCAAGCGGAGCTGATTTATGGGAGGTTTACACTATTTTAAGCGTGCCTCCGTTAGACGCTCGCCCTGGTTTTAATTACCTCGGCTCTCGCGGCAGGGCAGCGTTCCCGGGGCACAGGCCTGGCCCTTGTTATCCTTGGAAAACCGGGAGCGCACTGTGGCCGCGGCCGGGGCCGGCTTAAAAATAGGCGCAATAACCACGGCAAAAGGGGGGGGGACACCCCCCTCAAAAAAAAAGCTGGAAAAGCCACAAAGTGGGTGAAGGGGAGGGATAAATTTAAAAAAATTAAAATAAAGGGAAAAACTAGGGGTGATGGGGGGGGACCAGCTCATGACGCCCGGTCTCAGCCCGCGGCAGCTGAAAGCCATGAAGGGCATAAAAGCAGAGGAAGTCGCCCGGGGTGGGGGGAGGCCACAGTATAATTCGATTAAAAGGCCATAAAGGCAGAAGGAGCCGAGATTGGGAGCAGGGGGAGGCCGGGGGGCGGTGGTGAGGGGGGCCCCCCACCACTGCTGGCACAACCCTGCTATTAGCCCTTGGAGAAGCCCCTGCGAGGATGCCTCTGCTCTTGGGGTGGAGATGGGGTGTTCTCAGCTCTAGGAGGTGGGGGGAAACTGAGGCACAAGAGATTGGGGAGCACCGGGGTGGTGGTGAGGTGAGGAGGGAGGCGAGGGGTGTCACGGTGGGGCTGGGTGTAGCCGGG
This sequence comes from Haliaeetus leucocephalus, assembly GCF_000737465.1. Classification (NCBI taxonomy): domain Eukaryota; kingdom Metazoa; phylum Chordata; class Aves; order Accipitriformes; family Accipitridae; genus Haliaeetus; species Haliaeetus leucocephalus. The sequence continues at coordinate 417,026 of NW_010972622.1, forward strand.
GTGCAGGTGCTGCCTGGGGCTGGGTGCCCCACGATGCTGGGTACCCCACGAGGCTGAGTGCCCCACTGTACTGGGTGCCCATCGCCCTGGGTGCCCCATGGTCCTCGATACCCCACTACAGGGTGCCCCATAGTGCTGGGCGCCCCATCGCATCAGTTACCCCATTGCACTGGGTGCCCATCGCACTGGGTGCCCCATGGTCCTCGATACCCCACTACAGGGTGCCCCATCGCACTGGGTGCCCCCCAGCACTAGTTACCCCAT
>NW_010972622.1:418960-420217 GCF_000737465.1 Haliaeetus leucocephalus
CCCGTCCGCCTGCGCCAGCAGGGCTGAGGCCAGGCAGCTTCATCACAGGGATGGGCTCTGCCTTCCTCCCACTCTCCTCCTCTGCTGCAGCCCTCAGTGCTCAAAGGGAAACTGAGGCACGGAGGGGACATGTGTGTGTCCCCCTCTCTAGGGGTGGTGGGAACTGAGCAGGGTTGGGGACAATCCAGCTCCGTCCCCTTGTCCCCCATCCCTTATAGCCCCACGCCGCTGGCTCCTCACAGCCCCACACCCCTGTGGTCCCCCGTCCCTCTCTCCCCATGGCCCTGTTGCCCCATGTCCCTTTGTCCCCATAGCCCCAAGACCTCAGGTCTCCATGGTCCCGTGTCCCTTTTTCCTGTCTCTCCCCATTCCCAGGGCCCCATGGTCCCACGTCCCTGTAGCCGTGTCCCCAGGACCCCATTGTCCCGTGTCCCTGTGTCCCCGTGATACCACATCCTGGCGTCCCCATGTCCCTACATCCCCACGGCCCTGTGTCCCCATAGCCCCATGTCCCCATACCCCTCTGTCCCTGTGTCCCTATGTCCCCAGGCTCGGGGATCGCCCCAAGCCGCTTTCGGGGACCCGATGGGACTTTTCCATCCCCACGTGGCAGCAGCGATCACGCCAGCCTCGCCCCACACACGTGTGTGCCCTGGCCTTGCATGCCCACCCTGGCCAGCCACACGTGTGTGTATGTCCCCCAGGACATCCATGCACAGGAACACGCGTGTACACAGGAACAGCCAAGCCTTGCCTCGTGCCTCAGTTTCCCCACAGCGGCATTGCGGCCAGGGGCCACATGGCAGCACATGGGCACGTGGTGGGGCCACGTGTTACCAAGGACACCCCAATTTTGAGCACTGCAGGCTGGTGGGGACCCCACCCCTCCTTGCCCCCCCCCTCCCCCCCCCTGCCCTGGGCTCCTGCCAGCCCTTTGATGCGCCCAGCCCCGGTTTGGGGCTTTTCTGGGGGTTTTCAGAAAAAAAACACCACCAAAAAGCCACGGAAAAAGGCAAAGTGAGGCGGAAACGGGCTTCCGCGCCAGCACAAATTTGGGGGGGGGACGACGGGGGGGACGAAGGCAGCTGCTGGCACCCACCACCCCATGGGGGGACGGGGATGGCAGTGGGTCCCCGTGCCAGCGTGGCGGGGCCCCGGGTGCCACCCCCGGCCACGTGTGCCAGCCCCGGGCTGAGTCACGGTGGCCACGGCTCCGCAGAGCTGGCCAGGACCCAGGTGTCCCCAGGGAGGGGGGGG
>NW_010972622.1:421568-433058 GCF_000737465.1 Haliaeetus leucocephalus
CCCCCCCGCCAGACCCGGGGGTAACGCACTGACACCCCCCCCGTGACTGGAGTTTCAGCCCCTTCTGCTGGGGGTGTCTCCTCCTCACCCCCCTCAGAGGTTCCCCTCAGCCATGAAGGAGGCAGGCTCACACCTGGGGCATTTCTTCATCCCTTCGCTCCATCTTTGCTTCCCGTCTTTTATCACATCGCTATTTGCTTTCTGCAACTGGGGGGGGTCCTTTCCCAGCTGCCCCCAGAACCCCCCTCGAGCTCAGCTGCCTCGCTCACCACACGGTTTCGGTGCCCGCAGCTGGCAGACCTGCCCGTCCTCAGCCTGCCCAAGGAAACCCTCAAGGCTCACAGCCGGCTGGAGCACAGCACCCAGCCAGCCTTCATCCACCACCGCGAGTCCCTCTGGAAGGGATGCCTCAGTGCCTGGTGAGTGTGTGTGTGTGGGGGGGGTGTCCCCTCCACGCTCAGAAACAGCCAAGTCTGCGGGAGGCAAAGCTGGGAGCTGTCTGTTCACTTAAAATCTGCTCTCAAATGCCCTTCCCGGTACCTGTCCTGCAGCCACTTCACCCTGGAACATGGCAGAGGCTTCTTTGCCCCTTCAGCTCTCACGCACGAGCAGTGGGGATACACAGCCTGCTCCCAGTCTGAGCTTCCTGAGAGAGTTTTGGGGGGGTTCATAATATGGCTGAGAGCTCAGCGCAGCTGGGGGCAGGTCCAGCAGTCACTGGTGACTGGGGTAAGTGCCCTCAGCTGAGGGGAGAGCTGGTTTGGAGGCCCCGGGTGTTCTCAGCAGGTGAGGGGGATTTTGTGGGGATGGGGAGAGAAGTGGCCTGGGCTTTGCGTCACCAACACACAGGGTGAGGGAGGCTGACCGAGCTTTCTGCTGCAGGCGGGACGTGGGGCTGTGCGGGGTGCTGAAAGAGATCGCCAATGCCGAGGAGGAGGGTGAGTCTGGGCTGCTCAGGGAGAACCTGGAGATCTCCCGGGTCTCTCCAGATCTCACTTTGATCCTTTGGTTCCCTTCATCCCCTTTTCCATCATGCCTGTCCCTGCCTGTCGCAGCTGCCTGTGCTTCCTCTGCCCGTCGGGCCTCTCGTTGAAGACCATGGAAGATCTGATGGTCCTTTTCTCTCCACAGGGCTGCAGTGGGTGAAGGCAGGCTCAAGGTACCTGCTGGCAGTGTGCCACTGGCTCTCCTCACTGCATGGCTCCCTGTTCCCTCACCTCTCGGTGAGTCTTTTTGGTGCTTTACCTTCATGCTCGGGAAGGCAGGGATGATGCAGCATGTCTGGCGACGCTGACCCTGTGCCAGTGGGCTGGTTTGCATGGCGGGTGGGTGCTTCTCAGCTGAAAACACAGCAAAATATTTCTCCTGGTGGTGCCCAGCTACAAATGCTGCAAATTTCCTTTGCCAAAGGGAGGAGAATGGGTGCTGGAAAGGCATTAGGACAGCAAAGTGCTCCAAGAGAGACCGAAATCGAGATGGGGGGAGAAGGAAGAGGGGGTGTTTGGATACAGGGGGGTCCTCACTGCTGTACCAGAGGCAGCTCCTGCTCTCACGTGCACTGCCAGCTCAGTGTTAACTCTTCTCCCCCAAAGCTAACCAGCGAAGACATGATTGCGGCGTTCTCCCAGGCGGTGGACTGGTGAGTCCTGCGTGTTGTGAAAACCGTTGTCCGTGGGCGTCTGTAAAACCCTACGAAAGGGGGTTGTGGAGCTGAGCAAAGCGGGTGGGGGTACGAGGACAAGATCACCCCATTTTTTAGATGTTCAGCCTCCCCATTAGACAGATGTTAGGGCAAATATTTCCCCATTGCCTCTGGCTGCCCCAGTTTGTGTACAATGATGAAGAGGCAAATCATGCCCCGATGCACTGCACGTGGAGGAAACAGCATTAAACTAGATCAGCACTTGGAAAATTCCTCCAAATATCAACCCTAGACTGTTTGTTAACTGGCTCCTCAGCAGAGCCCTGCAAATAATTGGCAGGAACAGGGAATTTATCAGAGAAAATGGTCCCATTCAGCAGCAAAAAGGAAGTTTTATTTTACTGGTGACTCTGGGAACTGCCTTTGTCAGCCCTGGGGGGCTGCTAGGTGGTCATGCCTGATGCCCGCGAACCCATCACTGCTGCCTTGAGCCGGGAACACTGGTGTGGCAGCTGGCATGCCTCACCCTGCTCCGTTCCTCCCTCCAGGGCCGGCTGCACCATCCGGGCCTTCGCCTGGCACCCCCACACCAGCAAGTTTGCTGTGGCTCTTCTGGATGACTCCATTCGGGTCTACAACTCCAACAGGTGAGAGCTGGGCCGCTCTTTGAGCACTGCTGGCCATGTCCTGGGAGACACTGCTCCTCAGGGAGTGCCTCCGCAGAACGCCCTGCTCCCCCTTTTGCCCTCTTACATCCACCTCCAGCACATGCTGAGGATTCCTCCTCCATCTCTGCCCTGCGCTGCCTTGGTGTTCGCTTGGGCTTTGCTCTCGCTGGCCCTGTCTGTCCCCAGAACCTCTTGTTGTGTAGCCAGAGCTCTGCAAGGACATCTCCGAAAATCTCTGGCCTTAAGTTTACGTTTTTCTTTCCCTCCCTGCTCTGTAGCTCCTGGGGGCATCCCAGGTGGCACACAGCCTGGCTGCCATCACAGGCAGAGCAGCCTCTTGGGTGTCATTGAGTCTCCTTTCTCCTCCAGGTCTCCCTGCTCCCCCAGTGCATGTAAAGCCCTCCTCAGGAGAAGACTCTGCCGGCTGGTCCTGCAGCCCTCCCCGCGCCTCCCTGCAGAGGCACTCTCCCCCAGCTGGAATTTCAAGCCAGCAAGTGCCACCTCCCATCCCGGGGCCGGGCTGTGGGCAGCATGGGGCACGACACTTAATTGCATGAGGTGTGCTCTGGCTTGCTGCACGGTGCTGGTGTCACCTGGCTGGGATCTCCTCTGTCCCTCCCCCCCCCACCCAGGAAGCAGGTCACGGTGGGGCACACCCCCCACTTCTCACTCTATGCTTTTAGGCCCCAACTGTGGTCAGAGCTGGAGAGAGGACACTGGGAGACAGCCTGTGGCCCAGCTCAGGCTGTGTGAGGACCCTTGATCCCCCATTTTTCCTTTTGTCACGATTCCCTTCTCTCCGGCAGTGCCACCATCCCCTCGCTGAAGCATCGCCTGCAGAGGAACGTGGCCGCCATGGCCTGGAAGCCACTCTGTGCCTCCATCCTTGCCGTCGCCTGCCAGAGCTGCGTCCTGGTTTGGCACCTGGATCCCACCTCCCTCTCCACCAGGTGACAGCCCCACGCATCTCCCCGGCCCTTCCATGGGTTGTTGCGAGCCCCTTTGGGTTGACGCCAGGCAGGTGCCCATCCCGCCAGCAGACAAAGCGCTGGCTTTCAGCAGCACGTGGGCCAGCCCTTCTCACCATCGACCATGGTGGCTTCTCTCTCCTTCCCTACAGACCATCATCTGGCTGCGCTCAGGTGCTGTCCTACCCAGGGCACAGCCCTGTCACCAGCCTGGCCTGGGCTCCCAGCGGGGAGCTGCTGCTCTCAGCATCACCGGTCAACACAGCCATGCTGGTGAGTAAGAGGCTGAACCTCCTGGAGTGCTGCCTTTGGGATACCAGAACTGTGAGCCCACCGTGGGGTCACCAAGGGACGGTTCGGCTGTGAGACTGCTGAGGACAGGCGGCATTTCGTCAGAGGATGGATTAGGCAGCTCCTGAATTTGAACTAGATCTGAAAGCATCAGTCTGCATTCCCTAATGCACGCAAAACCACCCCCAAAGCTGTGCTAACTACCTGGTCAGAGTTCAGGTCCTGGTGTCATTATCCTTCTTGTTGTCCCCTCCTTCAGGTGTGGGATGTGTCCACCGAAAACTGCGTCCAGCTGCAGTGGTTTGGGGGCGGTGGTGTCACTTACTTGGCTTGGTCGCCCGATGGCAGCAAGGTCCTGGCAGCCGCTCCCTCCGCAGTGTTCAGGTGAGCTCCCCGCCTGTAAGATGTTTTATTTCAGCCCTTATTATCTTTTTCATTTGCTCCAAACCGAAGCAGATCTGAATTCTTTGTGTCCTAACTGCTCCCATTCCTACTGCATCTGATGTGGGGGGTAAAGAGGGGTGGGCAAATTGTGTCTGATGTCTTGGGCTTCTCTCAGAGCAGTAGAATCGGGGCAGATCTTGGGAGTTTGTCCCACTTACTTCTGTCTGTCTCTCTTGCAGAGTGTGGGAAGCTCAGATGTGGACGTGTGAGCGGTGGCCCACTATCAAAGGACGCTGCCAGGTAGGATGGGGACATTTCCCACCCCTGCGGGGCACAGGTTGCCTCCAAGACCCTCGGGGATGTGTAATGTGTTTTACTAAATGCCCCCCATTTCCAGCTGGCTCCACAAAGTCCCTTGCAAGCTGCTACCTCCCTGGCCTGGGTAGTGGGTGTTAACGTGGCTCTGTGTCCCGCAGACAGGGTGCTGGAGCCCTGACGGCAGCCGACTGCTCTTCACGGTGCTGGGTGCGTCCGTCATCTACTCCTTGTCCTTCTCGGAGTACAGGGGTGAGTCTGCCTGAGCCAACCACCCAGGCGAAGCTTTCCAAGAGCCAGTGGCTGGTCCCCAAGTGATCTTGCTTTTGGCTGTGGCTGAGCTTGGGCAGATGGGCTTTTTGCTTATTAGCTGCATTTTCCAGCCTGCTGGGACAGTGGCAGGCAAAGCCAGGACACGTAGCGGGAAGAGTGTCTCAGCGGTCTCTCAAAGCACAGAATCTCTGTGGGGTTGAGTTTTTTCCCCCCTCGCGTTGCTTCTCGCTCACAGTTATGAGTTTGCAGTCACAAATGGTTTGCAGAGAAACTTTTACAGCGGGTTAAATGCCCAACTCCTGTGGCTTTTTTTCCATGGAGGTGGCTGGTCCTGATGTTTGTGGAGGGGAAACCTCCCCTGTCCTCCACCCCAAACATAAGCAGATGATACCAGGCTAGCAGCATGTTGCCCCACAGCTGCTCTAAGAAACAGAGAGGAATTCTGCAACACTTTGGAAACAGAAGTGTGATTTAGGGCAGTGAGATGACCCACACAGTAATTTAAGCAGGAGACATGAAGTGACCAGGCTGTTTGTTTCAGGGGAGATGCAAGGGCAAGTGGGAGGCTCAAAAACAGCTTCTATCGTGGCAGATCTGTCTGAGACCACCTTCGAGACACTCTATGGGGAGGAGAGGTGGGTCTGGCTGCGCCCGTTGCCCTAATGCAACACCTGGGATGCAGAGGGGTCTGCGCCCCCCTCGGCAACAGCCCCCAGGTGCTGGGGACATTGGCTGGAGTGGGGTACTTCACCGCTGCTCATGCTGGTTTCAGGATTGGAGGAGAAATCCACTCCATGGTGTGGGACCCCACCGGTGAGAGACTCGCAGTGATCATCAGAGGTAAGAAGGAGGTGCTGCCTCCACCCTGCCTGCCCCAGCACCGGGCTTTGCCTGAAAATCCCCTTTCCAGTAGGCAGAAGGGGCACAAACCCTGTGGGGGAGAGAAGTCAGGTTGGGAAGGCAGCACCCACCCTCCATCCTTCTTCACCATGACTCCGCTCCTCTGTATCCTTCAGAGAGGGATGTGTCTGAGTTCCCTCCCCACTTCCAGTTGGACAAATCACCTTTCCCAACCCCCCCGCAAGGTCTCCACTTTCCCACAGTGCCCACATTACGCCTGGAGCCCGACTGGGCCTCTTGGCTCCGTTTTTTTAGGAGCAGCCCTTGGGATAATTGAGCCATTCAGGCTCTCCTGGATGGGCCCCGCTCTGAGACAAAGCAGACCTTTGAGGGAACACCAAAACGTGGTGCTGGGGATGCTGCTGCCTTGGGCTCCCTCCCTGCATGCCACCGGTGGGGAGACAGGCGAAGCTGCTGGGCCGAAACTCAGCATCTTGGTTCATTTGCTGTGCTTAAAGCTGGGTGGGGAAGAAACCAGGTGGGGGGAAACCCTGAGGGTACAAGGACTCCCATAGCTGTCCCCCCCATCCTCTGCACCTCCAGGTAGGTCCTGTGAGGATCTCAGTGCAGAAACTGCAACGGGATGGAAAATACCCTTCATATTGGAGAGACAGGGCCCCCACGTCACACCTTACAGGCTGGGGTGTTTCCAAAGGAGTCGCCTCATCTCTTGCCCAAACCCTTCTCAGCCAAACCTAGCTACCTGAGACCTCGGAGCCAGCTTTAAATCACTGAGAGGTCTTTGAAAGCCCCATCCCAGAATCCTGCTTGCCTCTGTGTGAGGAAAATGCAGACCTCAGCCAGCTTTCCCCCACCTTGGTGTCTGCCTGCCTCTGTCTCTGCAGTGCCCAGCTGCCTCTAGTTGCTCCCCACAAAAACCTGACCTCCACATCCCGGGTCTCATGTTGGGGGGCCTGTAAGTGTGCCTGTGCTGTCCCTCGGGCAAGGGAAGGCCTTACTGCTCCTTCTCTCTCCCTCCTGCAGGGCATGCTGATGTTCCTGAGAGCCAGACGGTCATTGCTGTGTTTCGCACCCGCAACAGCCCCGTGTTTGAGCTCCTGCCGTGGTGCGTAGTAGCGCATTTTTGGGTTGGTTGCATACCAGCAGTCCCCCGGGGAGTGGTGGGGAAGAGCAGACCCACCTGGAGCAGAGAGATGCTGCCGCTCTGTGCTCCTGCTTCAGGCAGTGTCACCGTTTTTACCCCAGAATCAGTTATGTTTTGGCCATATTGTCCATTATCCACCTCAAAACCCTTTGCTTCAGGTTGCCCTTGCCTGGTGCATCCCAGCAGGGCCCAAACATCTCCGCCTAACCACAAGCTACCCTGAAGGCGCTGTGTTTTGGCGGTATGACCAAGTACTGCCCCACGGTCGTGCTGTAACTGTGGCTTTTCCTTTCACCTGCAGCGGTTTCCTGCGGGGTGAGTGCGGCGCGCAGCCCCAGCTCATCGCCTTCCACCCCTGCTTCAAGAAAGGTGCCCTCCTGACCGTGGTAAGTGCAGTCCCCAGTTTTGGCAGCAGTTTTGGGGGCTCCCCATCGCTGTCCCGGAGGGAGATCAATCCAGCGGCAGAGCAGGGAAGGTGGAAAAACCTCCCTACAGTGTCCCAGTGGGGAGGAGAGGGTGGGGAAGGTGTCCTTGCTGGGATCACGGGGAAGACAAGAGGGTGACGCTTGTACTGTCATCCCCTGCTGTGTCCTGTACTCATCTGCTTCCTCCCATCCTCTTCCCCCTCCAGTGCTGGTCCACGGGGAAGATCAGCCACATCCCCTTCTTCTTCATGAGCGCCCACGTCCCCTGCAACAGCTCCAGCCCAAGCCCCGTCATAGCCAGCACCAGTGTGTGTGAGTAGCCCATCTTGGAGCTGTGATAACACCTGGGTCCACAACAGCATCTTCCTGAAGAGCCGGTGCCAGGACACTCCCTCCGCATCCTCCATCCTCCTCCTGGGACACACAGCCCGACCTCAGGTGCCTTTAATACCTCCTCAGGGTCTCGCAGCTCACAGGGCTCGTGCTGTACAGATTAAAAGTGGCTCTTTTTCCCCTTGCCTTCTCCATGCCTTGCTCTTTCCTCATGCAGGGGGAGGGGGGGGGGGCTTAAAGTTTTGTGTGGGGCGAGTTCTCAAAGTCCCACGGGTCTGTGCATGTTTCTGGAACTCCAGTGCTGCTTTTCCATGTCAAAAATAGCTGGGGGCGAACCTGCAAGAGAACATCCATTCCCTGTGCCTTAAATCGGTTTTAATTAAGGCAGCTGCTGCAATGTTGGGGTGCTGCAGTGCTGGTGGGTGTGAGCCCTCTGCAGCCCATGGGCCCTGGGGCTTTGTTTTGGGGTTGAAGAGCTGCTGCCCTAAGGGGAAAGGTGAGGGCAGAGGGGGCTGAGGGGTCCTCAGCTGCAAGTGCAGCCTCTGGGCTTTGCCTTGAGGGTGGGAAGAACCACCCAAAGTGAACCAAAAACTCTGTGAGTCCATAAAAACTGAAACTTGGCCCATTTGGGGCTGCAGCCAGGCAGCGAACGTGCCAGCCCGCGTGAGCCCAACCAGTGCTGAAGCGGTTGCGGGGGGGCAGATGGGCCACCCCCCTGCCCAAAGCAGGGATTAATGGTGAGGCTGGAGGGGGGCAGCGTGGTTAAACCCCGGGATTACATGTGTTTAATCCCTAGGATTACACAGTAATAGCTCTGCTAAAGCCTGGGGCATGGAGATGATTGGGAGAGCAGAAGGTCCCTGCTCAGCCCCACAACCTTGGCTCCACAAACACCCCCAGGACCCCCAAAATCCTCCCCAAAGCCAAGCCCCAACACAGGGCAGGGAAAACCCCATAGGGGCAAAGACAGCAGCAGCCAGCCCCTCAGCAGTGCTGTGTGGGGAGCAGAGCCTGGATGGGGGTGGCACGAGGATACGGGGTGAAAACAATGGGATACGAACCCACTCCAGCCGCTGGGGCAGGTCTGGGGGGGGCCCTCACGCCCCTGGGGCTCCCTGGTTTGCTGCTGGTGATGGCTTGTGTCCACGGCGCCTAAGAGGACGGTGCTGAGTGTCTCTTCCTCGCCCTCCTCCTCCTCCTTGGGGCTGGGTGGTTCGCAGGGCAGCGCCCGCAGGTACTCGAGGTGCAACTGGGTCTCAGCTCGGCTCCTCCGGACGTATCGGCCCACGTAGATGAGGATGGCACCGAGCCACCCACCCACGGCCGCCAGCACCACCACGTCCGGCGCCCGTGGCCGTCTGCCCCCTCCCAGGGTCTCGTTGCAGCTGCTGGTAGGGGGCAGCACTGGTGGTGGGCCCCCCCCCAGGCATCTGCAACCCCATGGGCAGGCAGGCAGCCCCAGTGCCAGCAGGAGCAGCCAGGCTGCCCGCATTGCCCTGCGACAGGAGGCTGGAAGCGAGGGGGGGGGCTCCCTGTTTCCCCCTCTGCACCGCCAGCTGCACGGGTTTGTGGCGGGGGGGCAGCAGGATGCCTGCGTTCCCCTCCCAGGCTCCCAGTATGGGGAGGGGTGTAGGGGGTGGATGATGCCTGCACCCGCTTCTGTACCCCAATTCACAGCCCCTTGGCAAGCCCATATCGCTCTGTACCCCAAGGACCCCTTGACACCCCCCGTCAGCCCCCACTGCCTGAACAGCAAATGCACTGGGAACACACTGGGTTTTACTGGCGTTGGGAACCCATCAGCAGCAGACACGTAACAGGAATGGGGACAATCTTCGGAGAAATGGATCCAAAAAGTCTCTTGGTTTAGGCTCTGACTGGGCTCGCACCAGTCCAACACTGGGACTGGGAGCAGCGACACCCCCAGGGGCAGCTTAGCCCCCCCCCAGCCAGCCAGCGCCATTATAGCGTCCCGCTGCGATCCCATTGATGTGCTGAGCAGGGACAGTCTCAGCCATCCCCAGCAGCAGTCCCTGGAATCCCCCCCACTGAGCAAGGGGTCCCTTTTGGGGTGACCACGATGGGAGGGGTCTCATCTGCTCTATGCTCCCCCCCCGTGCTGCTGCGCCAGCGTCTGCCGGGCCATCTCCAACGCCCCCTCCCGTGTGCGGTTGCCTCCGATGAAGCCGCTGGCATGTACGAAGACGCAGCCAGGGATGCCGGTGAGCTGGGACAGCTCCTCATCCCGGACACCTCGCCAGGGCTCAGGGAGAGGGAGGCTGCAGGGGAAGAGAGGGAGGTGGCAGGTGAAAACCTGCCCCCATGGGGACACCACTGTGGCTGGGGGATGCAGCAAGGGGACAAGTCTCACCGGCTCTGGAAGGTGTGTGGCCCCGCTGGGACGCTCTGCACCCGCCACTGCCCGCTGCGGTCGGGAAAAAGCACCAGCTGGAGGGGGTTGGGCAGCGCCAGCTCCTGCTCCAGGCTGAAGACGTGCTCCTTCCAGGGGCAGCCGCCCTGCAGGAGCTCCAGCACCACCCCGCTCACGTCTACCTAGGTGAGGGGGACATGCTGGGCACACGGGGGTCCTGCCCACGCAGGCCCCGCACCATCCCATCCCTCAGTTTCCTCCCCAATCCACGTGTATCTGCTGCTGGGTGCTCTGCCGAGCCTGCATGGGGAGCTCTGGGGTTGCAGGAGTGTGTGTGGGAATACTGGGGTGCACAGGGAGGTGTGGGGAAGCACAGGAAGGTCCGTGATCGTGCACAGTGATGTGGGGGTGCAGAGGGGGTGCATGAAGATATTAGGGTGCAGGGGGAGTCACATGCATGGATATAAGGTGTAGGGTACATTGCCACGCGTGGGGATATGGGCGTACACAGCTATACATAGGTATATAGAGCACATGAGGGGGTGCACAGCCATGTGTAGGGGCATAGGGGAGCAGAAGGGGGGTACACAGCCATATGTAGGGGTATAGAGGCACAGGAGGGGGTGCACAGCCACGTGTAACGATATAGGGGCACAGCAGGGGGTGCACACCCACAGGCAGGCGTATAGGAGAACAGGAGAGGGTACAAGGCTGTGTGTAGGGCTACAGGAGGGGGTGCACAGCCATGTGTAGGGATATGGGGTACAAGAGGCACCCTGGGCCATGCAGGGAGGTTTATACTGAGGGGACGTGGCCTCCCCTCACCCCAACGCTCCCCCCCAAACTGTCAGACTCCCCCCAGAACTGGCACGGTGGGTACCTCAAAGCGTCGCCGGATGGCATCCTCCACCACCACCCGCGCAGGCAGCCAGGCACGGTGGTAGTAGTCGAACCGGTCCATGAACTCGCCCCCAACCAGCTCCATCGCCCGCTTGAACCCCGCCTGGGGATGCAGAAGAGGGTCAGTGGTGGCCCCAAGCAGGGTGGCCCCGCTCCCACCCCGCCACATTCCCCATCCCCACCTCAGTGTCCTGGTCGGGGTCATTCCAGCGGGGGTTCAGGTGGCCCACGCGGGCACTGAGGGTGGTGGTGAGGGCATAGCGGGGCTCCCCCTCTGCCTGTGCGATGCCGTTGTCGATGGCATCGATCTCCTGCACAAAGTTCTCGTACAGCTGGGGACAGTGGGGGGACAGACGGGGTCAGCCCAGCCTGGAGCCTAACTGTGCACCAGTAGCTAGAACAAACTGCTCCCCTCTTTTACAGGGTCCCCCTCCCCAAAGCACTCTTTTATGGGGTGACCCCCACCAAGGGGAAGCCCTGGAGAAAGCTGTGCAGCACTGGGGTGGTCAGAGGCCCCCCCCAAGACCCTCCTGGTTCCCCCGGTACCTTATCGTAGAGCACCTTCACGACAGGGCTGTCCTCCGGCTGTCCCAGGAGCCCTGCGAGGATCTGGGAGCCGAAGTGGCAGTAGACCAGCCCAGCGCTGCTCAGCTTCGTGGTCCAGGGCTTGTCGGGACGGAGGCTCCGCATGGACTGCGCAAAGGACCTGCGGGGCCATGGGGTCAGCCCCAAGGGACCCCTGGCATCCAGGGGACCCCGGTGTCCTGCATGGCTGGGGAGGCCTCACCTCTGGTGATGGTCGTAGCGATGTCGCTCGGGGTCGTACTCACCCCCTACGTCCACCACCACGTCACACTGGGCCAGGCGCTGGGGGTCCCGGGTGCGCACCACCTCCGCGTCCTGCCGGGGGGGGGG
>NW_010972622.1:433068-434518 GCF_000737465.1 Haliaeetus leucocephalus
GGGGAGTGGTGCGGGGAGGAGAAGTGAGGCTGGGGAGCCCAGGGTGGTCACCAGGAGTGACCAGGGACCCCCAAGAGCTGCCCCTGGTGAGACCAGGGACCCCGAGGAGGGACTGGGAACTTAAGGGTGACCCCCAGGTGGGACTGGGGACCTGAAGGGTGGCCCCTGAGTGCGCCTAGGGACCCCGACGGGCGACTTGGGACTTAAAGGTGGCCCCTGGGTGGGACCAGGGACCCCCAAGTAGGACTGGAGAGCCGAAGGGTGGCCCCCAGGTGCGACCGGGAATACCGAGAGGTGCCCCCAGGTAACAGGGAACCCCGAGGGGGGGACTGGGCACCTAAGGGCAGCCCCGAGGAGAGATGCGGGCCTCGAGGGCGGGCAGGGATCGGGGCAGCGCACGGTGTCCCTGTCCCGTTGCAGTGGTCCCGGGAGGGAGCCGGCCCGGTAGCAAGTGGGCCCAAGCAGGCCGCAATCCCGGTCCCGCCGTACGGTAGCCCGTGGCCGTACCCGGTAGCGGGGCAGGAGACGTAGCAGGTAGCACGCTAGCACCTCGTCGCAGTGGAAGGTGCCGTCATGGGTGCCGATACGCGGGGCAGGGGCGGGCTCGGGCCGCAGCCGCTTGGACCCGGCCGCGGCCGCGCTCCCGGTGCCCACGGCGGCGGCCATAAGGCGAGCGGCACTTCGCATGGCACTGCGCATGCGCAGCCACCCCCCACCGCCGCAGCGGCACTGCTCATGCGGAGCACCGCCTTCCCGAGTCTTCCGGACGGCGCATGCGCCAACAGCTCCCGCGCACCTGTCCGCCTTCAGTCTGCGCATGCGCCAGCCCCACCCGACCCCCTCCCCACCGCTCTACGCATGCGTTGGCACCGCCCAGCCCCCCCACCCATCTGGCCCTGCGCATGCACCAGCCGCGCCCGGCTGCCGTGCCACCGCCCCACCCCTTCGCCAGCCCCTCCCAGTCCTCGCCCTTCTGTCCTGCGCATGCACCAGTTCACCCAGCTCCCCGCCCCTCCGCCGCGCGCATGCGCCGGCTCACCCCTCCCTAGCCTCGCCTCAGCGCGATCACGCATGCGCCAGCTCACTCCTCCCGACCCCGCCCGGCCACGGATGCGCATGCGCCCTGCGCGGAGCGGTGGGAGGCGGAGCCAAGGCGGGGCTTAGCTGAGGGCACGCCCCCGCCCGGGCGCTCCGCGGTACAGACGGACAGACCGGGGATGGGACAGACGGACACGTCCGTGGGCAGACGGGGACATACAGGGACACAGACACGTAGGTGGGCACAGGGACCGTCCAGCCCGCAGGGACACCTCCGCCTGTCGTCCTCCCCCCACCCCCGGGACAGACATACAGGGTCCTGCACAGCCCAGGCAGGGACAGACAGACGGACACGCAGGCATCCCCCCCCCCCCCCCAAAAAAAAAGGAAAGCCGCCCGCCCCCGCCAAAAC
>NW_010972622.1:434528-458814 GCF_000737465.1 Haliaeetus leucocephalus
CCCCCCCCCCCCCCCAAAAAAAAAAAAAACGAGCCCAGGCGCCGTTCCCAAGCAAGAGTTTATTTGCGAGGAGGAGCAGCACCCGGCAGCGAGCTGGGCCCCTTCCCAGACACGGTGCAGGGCCCAGAGTGGGGCTGGGGGACACACACACCCAGGACCCCCCCCCTCCCCGGGGGGGCTGCTCCGCCGGCACCGAGCGGGGACGGTGGCACCGAGCAGCCTCCGGCACCCGGTTCCAGCGTGGCACGGGACGCCGCAAGGTGCCGAAGCCGAACTGGGACGGCGGTCGTTACCGCGACGCCGTCACGGGTTGCGGGGGTCGTGCCCGAGAACCGCAGGAAAAGGGGTTCAGCTCCGAGAGCATGGTGTCACCTCGAGATAACCCTGCTCCCCCAAAGCCAGGCAGTAGTGTCGGGAACGCAAATTACAGCTCGTCCGGCTGTTTCCTTTGAGGGCCGAGGACAAATGTCCACTCTCGGGCTGACATGGACGTCTCTGGTCTGGTCCCAGTCTCGCAGGGGCTCACGGAGTGGTTTTAGCTGGTCACGCGCGTGGGAACACGGCCCACGGCATTTCCCGGCAGGGCTTCGGGGTGTGCAATTCAGTCGGCGTCTCCCTTTTTGAAAGGGGGGGATTGAGCGCTGCAGATTTTAGGAGGGGAGCAGAGGACATTGCTGAGGGTTCAGCAACGCCGTGAGTCCGCCTCCCCACGCCAAAACACCCCAGCGCTTCTCCTTCCAAGCAGCCCAGTTTTTCGGGTCAAGAAAGAAGTGATTCGAGGCAGCCCAGCCTCAAAAGCATCCATAAAGGGATAAGTCAGCTCTCGCAGATGGCAGGGAAGCAGAAAGGCTGCTCACGGACTGGGGGGAAACCACACGGATCTGGGTCTGTCACTGCTCCGCAGCGAGCAAACCTTGGCCGCCGTGGATGAGAAGACAAAGCAGGACCTCCAGTAGTGTGAAACCAAACCGTCTATGTACAAAACTCCTGCCCAGCGTCACGTCTCTCCGCTCGCTGCCTCGGGGAAGCCAGGCTGACTTATCCCTTTACTGGTGGGTGCTCAGCCCCACGGCCGGAGTCAGGAGATCTCGTTGCCGAAGACCTCGAGCACCAGCGGCGTGAGCTGCATGCTGTGCTCGGGCTGGAAGGAGAGGCAGCGGTACTGCTTGGAGTGCTCCTCGTTCAGGCTCCGTAGGTCAGCCAGCTTCTGGATCATCTTGGCGTAGAGCAGGCGGCTGCCGGGAGGAGGGTGCCTGCAGCGGATGTAGGTCTGGAGGATCTCCGAGAGACGATCCTGGAGGGATTCCACCAGCGAGGTGTCCTGCACGCCTGGGCGATCTAAGAAACACCACGGGTGCAGGGTGACTCCCTTCCCTTTTCCCAGCTGGCCTCAATAGAGAGGCAGGGAAGGGTGAATTTTTGGGGACACAGCCAAAACCTGGCAGGTTAGCGACCCTGCAGCATGAGTGTGCTCTCACCTGGGGACAGGATGCAGATGGCCATGAGGAGCACGTGCTCTTCTTCGTGAAGGTTCAGCTTCTTCAAGCCAACCTGGAATTTCACGAGCGGCTCAAGCAGGTCCATGCTGTGGCCGGCTGGGAAGAGAAAGGACCTTTAGCACAGCCTGTTCTGGAACAAGATCTCCCACAGCTGAGGGACAAGCGTGGAGCTCGGCAGCTCCTCTTTCAGCACAGCAGAGAGCCGGGACAGTGGAAGAGGACTTTCGATATAGCTTAAAGCATGTTGGTTTTTAATTGTACTTTTCTCCCTAGTAGTTTCTCTGAAGCAGGAGATCATGGAGCAGATTTTGCTTTTGAAATCCACAAAGACAATTAACCTACAAATGTTTTGCCTCCTTATCACCACTTCCACACTGCACTGTGTCCTGCACAAGCATCACAAACCCCACCTGGTGTGCCCAGAGCCCTCCCTGCAAGCAGCTCTCTTTCCTGCGCTCCGTGGGTGCCAGCTGCCCCACGCCTGGTCCCCACGCGCTCCTTGCTCTGCCTGGTTTCCCTGGGATCGCGCTGGGGGATCTCTGCCCTTGCACTAAGGATCTTGGCAACCCCAGGTTACTCTAAGGCTCTTCCAAGCGCAGGGAGAGATTTAAGGTCCATATGTATCATCTGCGCACCCTGTTCTCTGTGCTGGTCCCCAAGTCTAAAAGTGGGGGAGTTTTAGGGCAGGATTCACCACCTTTCCTAGCAGAAAGGCTTCCTGGCTGCAGAGCAGCAGCGGTGAGAAGGCACAGCAGCTTTCCAGCCCTCACTGGAGCTCGGAGCAATCGGAACTCAACCCCTGATGCACGGCAGAGGACTTGAAGACAGCTCTGAGCTACAGCCATGCCCTGGCTTTGCTTTTCTTCAGGAGTTAACGGCTCTTTCCAGCCATCCGGCATGGCTGCGGCATGCACACGTGTCCCGCAGCGCAGGGCTCGGGAGATGAGAGAACACGGCTGATGCCGGGACGGGTGTCTCAGCCCAGCCGTGACACCACCAAGGTGCTGGTGCTGCCGTGTACCGCAGCCGTGCCGCCTGGCAACACGTCCCTGCTTGCTGACTACTCAGTCTGGGATTTTTGCATCTGAGTTTAAGGCTGGGATGACATTCTTAGCCCACAGCAAGCAGGAGAGTGTCTGGCAGCCTTTACCTTGGGTGACATCGCTGATCCTGTACTTGAAGTCATTGCTGCCGCAGGTCCACGTCATGTCCTCGAGGGTGAAGGACTGGTTCGAGCGCAGCATGATCACCTCGATGGCGCTGGATTTCAGCAGGACAATCTGGTCCTCTGCTGCCAGGTCCCTGGGCAGGGGGAAAAGGGTGATGTGAGACATGTCCAGTGAGCAAAGGAGCAGAAACCTGCCACCCATGTGCCAGGTTCTCCATCGGTAACCCAGTCCCTTTGCTGGGGACACCCCAGCTTCTCCCTCACCCCAGGTTTCTTGGTGATTAAGCAGCAGGTATTTCTGCAGCTACTTTTATTGAGTGGCACCACCCAGCACCCCGGGCACGAGCGTGGAGTTAAACAGGACCTGAGGTCCTTCAAAAACCAGAATGGGGACTGCTCACATGGCCTCAAGCAGCTTAGGAGCTCAAGCATTTTGCTGACAGAGTCTAGGTGAATCAAGGTAGATAGGAGAGGAGTAACCCCAGGAAGGAGGAGAGACAGAAAACGTGAAAGTAGGAACAGACCTGGGAAGGGAACAGAGCCCAAGGGACAGCTGTGAAGATGAAACAGAGAAAAATGGTCTGGCTGTGAAGGATAGGACGGGATTCCTGAGAGTGGAAAACCGCCATGGACATCGGATCTGGGATCAAACGTCTCACCTGAATCCTGGGATCATTTTGGCAAAGCCAATCACCTTCTGTATGCTGTAGCTGACCAGGTCGGCCAAGTGCGGGAGCATGGAGAGGTGGGAGAGGTCGATGTTCATGGAGGAGCTCTCGTCATTCTCCTCGGAGAGGACCAGGTTTGAAAACATCTGGGGCTCCACAGACTCTGGAGAGAGGGAGATGGTCAGAGGGTACCTCAGTTGTAGGCAAGACATTACGGGTGAGGGGAACGATGCCAGCCCGCAGCAGGAATGGCATCCATCCTGCCAGGAGGGCTTTGCATTGCATTTAGGCAGCAGGACATGAGGAACAGGGCTGAGAGCAGTCATTTGCTGGCTGCCAACAGCATAAAGTTTTTTGCACTGGGGCCTTTAACTCCTCTCCTGTGCTGTGATCGAGTCTAACTGCAGCCAGAGCAGTGACGACGCAGCGCAGCGTCCACGTTCACACTCCTCTTGGCCATCCTGGAGGGCTCAGACACGGAGGTCTGCAGGGCCATGATCCAGCCAAGCACTTAACACTTTTTGCTCACAAAAAGCCTTTGCAACAGCCCCAGGAGGGTCTTACAGTTAAATAAGCTCCCCAGAAGAGGTAAAACAAAGGTCTGAATGGCCAGACTGAGGTGAAGCTGCTGCACCTCTACCCCCCTCACCTATGGAGAGACGAGCGAGGTACCTGGAAACGTGCTGAAGGCATCGGAGCCAAAAAGGTCACTGGAGTCCTCCGACGACAAGTCCTGGGTGAGGATGGAGGAGGACCTTGCTGCCCCCCTGTTGCTGGGGTTGCTTCTCACGGGGGGCTGGAAGAGAGAGCAGGACATGAGGAACAGGGCTGGGAGAGCAATTTGGTGGCAGGCGTTCGCCTGCTGCCAACAGCATCAAGGTTTTTGCACTGGGATTTTTAACTCCTCTCTAATGAGAAGTGGTGGGATGAAATGGGTTTGGTGCATCTGGGCAGGAAATGCTTGGTCCTGTGCACGGGAATTGGGGTTTGCGTGCCCCAGACGTACCCGAAACTTGGTGAAGTCAGCGTACGTGGGGTCATAGGTTTTGCGATGAGCCTCAAGGAGGATGTCAATGACTTTCTGCTGCTCCTCCGAGAGTTTGGGCTTCAGGCTCTCCTTGAGTGCCTCCTCCTCCTTGCGCTTCAATATCATCTCACGCTTCCTCTGAACCTCCTCGTCCGTCAGGATGACTGCAGGGACAGGGAAAGCATCAGAAAGAGCTGCAGGGAAACAGGGACTGAAGCAACCCCAGGCTGCTACAGCCAGCGTCCCCATCACCTTGCTAATCAATTATTAAACACGCATCAACCCCATCCTGCTCCTGTCCTCGACTGTGGGGTCACGGCTTCCCGCTACGAGACCTGGACAGTTTATAGCCCACTTGGGTGCTGTTAAGCAAGGACCAGGTGCAATAAGGTCACGTCAGCGCTGCCATATGTCTGCTCTGCACTGCGACCTTGCTGTTTGCTCGGTGCTGTCAGGTGAAAGAAATCTTGATCCTGCAAGACTCAAGCCAGCGGGTTCATCTCACTCCAGCGCTGCTGTCAGTGCCTGACAACAGAGGGAGCCCAATGCGGCATCGCTCAGCCTCCTCGTCCGGCTGTAGCAGCAATAGTCTGGGTATCCAGCAACGCTTCTGCAGCATCGCAAGTATTTTTAAGTTAATGGGACATATAAACATAACCCCACTCCCAGGGTGGGTGTTTACGGCTTGTATTATGGGTGACAGCCTTCAGCAGCAGCCAAGGGTTGGACTCAAAGGCTATCAATATGCAAGGCTTCTCCCATTTATTGAGGGAAGGGGAGCATCCACAGGCAATTTGGGCTCAAGTCTTACTTTTATAAAAAGAGCTTAAAAACCTGAATAGCCTCACAGGGTTGAAAGAGAAGAAAAGCAACAGGGAGCCGCAATGATCTCTTGGGGAAGCAACCCCCCCCATCCTTGTAACAGAGTCACACATTCACAAAAGCACTCATTAATACACTCCACTGGCGGGTCCTAAAAATAGCAATGCCCATTCCTCAAGATGTTATTAGCCCTTTAACCAGTCATTAAAGAAAACCCAAGCACGTTATCTGATGACAAGGTGGCTTTCTGCCTGCCTTGGGCTGCAGAGATTTGATGCTGGGTGAGTCAAGGTGGAATTTGGGACGAGAGTTTGGTGAAGGGCAGTGGGAGCCACGGTCGCAGGGCTCGAGGCAAGGAACTGTTTGCAGCCCCTGCTCCCCTCTGCCACCTTTAGCTGACGGCATTTTTCCAATGCATTTTCAAACTTGCACAATCTCAGAGGGGACTTGAAGATCTCAGAGGCACAGGAACAACCGGCTCAGGCCGAAAGGTCGCTCCAATGATCAGCACATTATGGCCAGCTCTGCAGGGGACAGCATGACTGCTTGGGGAGAAAAATTAGGGTTTTGCTTTCTCCCGTCCTGGTTCTTATTACAAAAGCATTGGATCCATGTGGGCACTCCATGCAAGAAGGGAAACTGTTCAGACATGGGGCAGCATCTGTGAGGAAAGAGCCACATGGGGCTGGGAATGAGGATGGGGCAAAGAGTCAAGGGCTTGGGCTGTGGCCATAGTGTGCAAAGTCTTTGCCAGCATGACCTGTCCCAAGCATCGGGGCTTCAGAAGGGATTATTGCAGATGTCTACACCGAGCAAATCTCAGATCCTGCAAGTGAATCAATCCAAAATTAGGAAGCATCTGCAGAGCAGATCGGAAAGAAAAGGATGTTTCTGTGTTAGGGCAAGACTGCAAGGGAAATCAACTTGGGATTTCCCACCCACCTTTAAGAAATCCAGCCCTCAAACAGATTTGAAACAGTGAGGCAGCAGCATTTCTCACGCTGGTAGGAGTTGAAAACCAAGAGGATTTCCCAAAGCATCATTTTGGCGGGGGAGCAAATGCTGGCAAGGTTTGTTCCCCGCAGTACTATCGCCTGAGGCAGCCAAGAGTTCCCTATACAGGGTCTATGCAACAAAGGATCCAGTTTCCCACTATGTCCCAGGGCTGCTGGCTGCACCAAAGCTCGGCAGTGCTGCACATTGCTGCGCATCCATTGCCAAACTGCCAGCAATGTTGACAGAAAGGGACGGCAGCAGGTCCTGGGTTTGGTGTTTAATGCTCTGATAGGACTTGCTGGAGCCTACAGGAGACTAAAACCCAAAGGAAGCCCTGCAGGTGTTTAAAAAAATCAGATAAAAGGAGAATTGTGATTCCCTTCCAGCTTGTCTGGTGTTGCGAAGGCCAGTGCCATGACGCAGCGGTACTTGTGCAAGCCACAACACAGCCCGGCATCGGTGCTGCGGATTGAGAACCACCCCCGGCGTTTCTGGTGAAATCATTCCTGGTAATGCTGGGGAGCAGCAAACCTGAAACGCACCTTGCTTGGCTGTGCCGGAGGAACGGCTTTTCGGTAGGACCGGGGGTAACGTGGACAAGGGGTGCCAGCATGGTGACTTGCCTGCTTTATAAAGATCTGAGGAAAAGGATTTGACCCTCAGTTGTACTCACAGGGGGATGGATGTTGCCCACCACATCCCTGCCTGCCTCCAAGGGGAATACAAGACCGGGAAGTGGCTTGATGCCTGCACCTTCCACTTGACATCCCAGCTCTGATCTCTTTCCAAACACTGAGCTGGAGACATCCAGCCACAGACTCCTGGCACAACCGACGACGTGGCTGAGCGTTTGTGGGCTGCCCTGACCCAAAGTCCGTGCACAGGCTGAGATAACATCTGGCCATCGCTTCCAGACAGATGCTGGCCCTCTTTGTGAGACACCACAAGGCAGCAGGGAAGGCCACGGCCGACACCGAGGGTAGCACACGAGGACGCAGCCGGCCGGGTGAGGATACAACCCTGCAACCCCAGCCAAAACCAGGGGCTTGGAAGTGCTGGAGGATGATACGGAGCAGCACGGAGGCAGACTCGCTCTGTCAGGCGAGGAAAGAGCAGCCAAACATAAAGCAAAAATGAAGTTTAGGAAATATCAAGCATGAAGCATGTTCGCTGGATGGAGTTTGAGCATTTCATTGAAGCTTGAATGGTGGGTGCTTCTGCCTGCCCCAGCTGGAGCCAGGGACAACTGTCCAGCCCTGGGGGTGCAAAAAGGCCCCTGGTTGTTCCCCCACCCTGGGACAGCCTGCCCGGCACAGCCATCACGGTGGGGTGGTATTTGGGATCTTGCTGGGACAGCGGCTGCGGTGAGGGCTGCAGAAACACCCCTTGCAGGAGCAGCTTTAGGGTGATTCACGGCTAGATGAGGGTCAAGCAGCAAAAGAAGCCGTTTAATATGCTGTAGGGACAAGGCACATGCATCAACGTTGGGAATCATCCCCTGAGCAGCCCTGCAGGGCGTTGTGACCCCACTTAGCTGCCAAGGATGCCCAGGATCACTCTGCACCAGTTCATGCAGTAAATACCCAGGATGCACCCTTTAAAACTGGGGAGCGAAGCCTAATTCATCCCTGCTGCTTCTCCCAAAACTGCACCTTTCGGCCCCACTGACCTGCCCCAAACCCCAGCTGTCACCACCCCGGGATGCCTTTGTCACTGGAAGACAGAGCCTTTCTAAAGGCGGCCAAATCCCTGCAGGTGTAATTGGCAGCACAGCCGACGGAGACAGGGATGGGACAAGGGGTGACACAGACAGAAAAACCAGATTGCACAACAGGAACTCAAACACTGCGATGGCTGGAGGGAGGGTAATGGGATGCTATGGGCTGGCTGGGTAGTGTGCATCTCCTACAACACGTGGGTTTGCACAGAAACCAGAGAGGAGGAAAGCTTGCAGCAATAGGCAAGAAGCAGCGATTTAAATCGCAGGTCCCAGACCCTTGCTGGAGCAAATCAGAGCAGCAACAGCAGCTGCAGGGCCCCCAGCTACTGCTCTTCCCCCCGCCAAGGAGGTTGTGTCCCTCCGACACAGCTGAGACATGACTAACCGAAGCGATGCTTGCACAGATTTCGGAAAGGGCTTTCCAGATGCTCAGCGCCTGCCGGCTTCCATGCCTACTCTAATTACAGAGGACGCTGGATGTTTATAGCGCGTCCTTCAAGCCCGTGGGGAGCGGAGACGCTTCCCAGCCAGCCTGCGAATGCCGGCCGCCGCTAAGTGACGTTTTCCTGGATGGCCACGACTCTCGCCTCCCTCTCGTCCTCCTGCTTTGCCTCTCGGCCAGTCTCTGGTGTCAGCATGGGTCCCAGAGGCCGGCATTGCACAACGCTGCCGTGCAGCAGCTCACAAGCTGGGGAATAACATATTCCATGTTTGGGGCAGCTGGGACTTTTTTTGCTCTGAGTATCACCGCCTATTCGGGGAAGCGGAGGAGAGCTGGAAAGGCCACCTCCCTCCTTGCTCACCCTTGTCCCGCAGTCCCACCCTAAACAACCGTAACCCTGCTGGCTACTGCTGCCCTCGCACTGCCTGCTCCCCTCAGCACCTCCTCTCCTCTCCTGACCGACCGGGGAAATTCCCCTCTCCCGCACAATCTCCTTCCAGTTTCTGCTCCTCTCCCTGGCTCCGAGATGACGGTTTGTTTTTTTTTCTCCTCCTCTTTGGGGATTTTCAGCACTGAGATCATAAATCGAGTCTCGTGGTGAGGATGCTGAGCATCAGCTGTGACTACAACCAGATGCCAGCAAGCCTTTTCCTTGGAAAAGGGGAGAGAAGATCCATGGGGTGCTGACTCCAGGCAAACTACAGACCTTGCTGCAGCACCAGGGAGGGTGATTAGCTGCAACGACCTTCTCTGATGTCCAAGGACCCAGCTGCAGAGGGACAAACCGCCCCAGCTGTGGGGACCCTCCCAAGGAGACTCACTGATTCCCAGCTGACTGGCACCACGACAAGCACAAAAAACCTCCCCGGCAGCAAATAAGGTGGCAGGGAGAGGATGAATTCAGTGCCATGAGATTGCTGCAGCCCCGGGGAGCCCGTGGGTCCCTCCAGCTGCTTGATTTGGTGATGCATAATTTATCTTTCTGTTTTGTGGCCACACCTTTAGACCGTCCAGGACAGACAACCTGTCCCCCATCCCTGTGTGAATACGCTGTGAACGCTGGAGAGCTGTTAAAGGCTGGGGGAGAAGGTGCAGAGACACTAAGAGAGGTGAATCACCCAAAGGTTATGGGTGGCTGCGGAGCCCAGGTCCATCTAACGCCCTGTGCTTTGGCCAACGTGGCCCCGAGGGACGAACGTCCCTTCTTGAGCTCCA
Organism: Haliaeetus leucocephalus; assembly: GCF_000737465.1. Lineage (NCBI taxonomy): Eukaryota > Metazoa > Chordata > Aves > Accipitriformes > Accipitridae > Haliaeetus > Haliaeetus leucocephalus. Next base: position 444,086 of record NW_010972622.1, read on the forward strand.
GGCAGTTGGCAAAAGGCAATTTTGCAGGGCAGAAGGAGTAACTTCAGCATTTCCTTGCCACCCAAACCAGTGCCAAAGCAGGCAGGATAGTCCAGCAACAGAGTCTTCGCCCCTCTTTAAAGTACGTTAGTGCTAAGCATCATCCTAGGAGAAACCAGCAGCAAGCAGACAGGGTAGCCGGAGGCATCCCTAGGTTGGAGACCTGCCCTCCTTGTAGCCATCCGAAGGGAAACCGCTCCCGAGGGTGGTGAAAGGAGCGTTCCCAAACACCATGGCTTGGGCTGTGAGGTGGATTTCTCCTCTGCCGATCACACACCCCACAGCCCCGCAAGCTTGCCCTGCGCTTTACCCTGCACAGATAAGACGGGCGGAAAACCACAAATATTTGTTAACATTGGCTGCAGACAACTTGGGGTAAACCCAGGCGTTGCGGCAAGGCTATAAATCCTGCTCCAGCCTTATGGCTGTAACCTCAGCTGCCCTCCAGCTGCCACCTCCTCCCCTCTCTGGTCCCTCCTCAGGGGACAGTGGCCACCCTGACGTTGTCCCCAGCTCCCCAGGGAGCGCCGGTGGCTCAGGGCTTTTGCGCCGTACGAGTTTGAACTCGCATGATCCCTTCGCCTTTCTGTGCCTCCCTCACAAGCACTGGTTCCTCCAGCCCATCACCACAACGCCTGGTCCACAGGTTCGGCTGCACCCAAACATGGACCATGCGTTGGGAAGCGACCCTTGGCATGGCCATGCTGCCACTGGTCTCAGCCCTGCGTGTTTTGGGCTGGAGATGATGTCTAAAATCATCCAGACCATACAACCACCCCACACTCCAGGGATGGAGAAGGGTCTGCCTTCACCAGACCCCAAATTAACACAGGGACAAGGTCTGCCGGGGTTTGCCCTCTTCCTCCCCCTCTGTATCACACTCTCATTTCTGCTTCGGACTCAGATCCCGTCGGCAGCGGGGTCAAACTTGCCCAGCCTTGCCCATGGGGCTCCTCATCGCCTTCAATGACAGCCTGGGGAAGACACAAACTCCCCTCAAGAGGTTCAAGATCCCTGATTTGACCTAAAAATAACAGCAGCACACCTTGTTCCCCTTCATTTAACCATCAGCAAAGTCCACAGAAAGGCTATTTTTAGTCTCCTTAGGTTAGGTTTTGTTAATCCAGTAACAGTTTGCTAACAGGGTCGCTTATAAGTTAACTCCTGCAGAGAGCACATGCATCCCTGGGACCTGGCCCTGGCCGGGGTGCAAACATCTCACGCATTGCTGTCACTGAATTTTCCACTCTTTCCTGGGTAATTAACTGGTGCAAGTCAACACATTTGCCTCATTAGCAACGGCTACGGACCGCACTGACTGGCTACCATGGGCTCACACGTCCACGTGCTCACCCAAAACATGGGTACACATGGTGTGTTATATGGTCTTTTTCTCCCTCTTCATGGGACACAGCTGGTAGTTTGAAAGAAGATGATCCAGGGGCCTTCTCTTCATCAGGGTTCTGCTCAATCTTTGGGACAATTGGAAAGTTAGGCATTTTTTTCTGCAAACACCTACAAGTTCCGATTTTCTGGAGGACCCGGGTGCTTTGGTGGCACTCTGTGACATCGAATGCTGGTTGCTCTCTGCTCACCACGTAAGGAAATGAGCATCACTTCCATTTTCCAAATTTTCAGGTCCATCAATCATTCGACATGACGTCCTGTTTGCAATGTCTCCTAGCAGAAGGCTGTTATTTTGGTTTGAACACTACCCGAACACCAGCCTTCTCCTGAAGACTTAGGATGTGGAAAGCATGTGTACGTAGGAGGAAGTGTGTCAAACAGATTTTATTTTTAAAAGCTGCTTATCTATAAATATAGTTGAAGAAAATAAATATTTGGACAACATTAGTGTGTTTGGATTGGGTTAAAAACTACTTTACTTCCCTCTGCTATTTACTTAACTCTCTGCTGTGCACGTGGCTGGATGGACGGACCTAAGTTGCAAGCATAAGGGCCCAAAAAAAAAAAGCCCAAGAGGTATGGCAGAGCAAAATGCAAGCCAGTCCCACGTTGATGAAATTACTGTCACTGTAGGGAAGCTTATTCAACTCTCCCCGTTTGGATGCAGCAAGGAGCATGCAAAAACGCGTTGGAGAGGACCATGACTTTGCACAGGCATGACGGGACTCAGTCAGTGTAACCGGGAGGTAATCAGAAACAGCCCGGATGCTCTGGCTAAGCTGATGTCCCCAAGAGCCAGCAAAGGCAACTTGGCTCTGATAAAAGCAACTCTCCAGATTGCTAACCACCACCGGAACCGCCTCAATCATTAAATGAGCTCCTTTCAATCATTACCCACCATATCCCCTGCCCTTTGCATCCTCTTTGAATGCTCGTAGGGCTTTCAGGCTTTACTCTCGCATGCCTTGCCTTCTGCACAACACATTAATTGAGAAGAAAAAGGACAACACAGCATGAAGCCGGGCCGTTCCCCACGGGATGCGTGTCCGCATACTCACACTCTTTCATCATGCCGATGTCCACGCAGCGCTTCAGCCGACACGCCTGGCAGTGACGCCGGTTGTCCTTGGTGATTTTGCAGTCACCATTGAATGGGCACGTGAACATCGCTTTCCTCTTCATGCTTCTCCTGGAAAAAAAATGGAAAAAAAAACCCATCTTGGGTCAAGTCAACACCATTTTGACTGTGCAAGAGGCTGCTCCAAACATCAGGAGGAGATGCAAGCACAAATTCAGCTCTCTGGACAGCAAACTGCTGGAGAGGGATTGCTAAGAGGATGCTGGAAACATTTCTGACCTGACTGTTCAGCTCAGCGGGTCGCTCGAGAAGACTAAGTTGGAGAGGCTGTACCTGGTTGGTTGCGTCTACAGGTTTGATCTTAATGGTTCGGGCATTGCTAGACAGCACGGAAGAGAACTTCTTACAAGGACACAGCTGAGGGGTTCAACCATAGGTAAAGTAGGTTTCTGGTTTTGAACAGGTATTTTGAAGGCCAAAAGAAGGGTGGAAGGATTGTAGAGAAACCCCCACCAGCAGCAAAAGAAACCAGGATGGAGGCCGGTATGTACCAAAGCAGCCCATGTTATTAAATATTTACCAGCCTTTAAAGCCTGGCTTTGCTAGAATAACTGGCTGGAGCACGTGTTTGTGTGTGCAGGAGAAAGAAATCTCACTGCAGGATACAAGAGAAACAACACTTAACATAATAACCCTCTCTTCCACCAAAACCACACCGTGCCACGTTAATCCACTGTTGCAATCGGGACTGTAAACCTTCCAAGTACAAAGGGTCAAGGCCAGAGCTCCCAGCAAAAACTCGCCTTTCTGCAGGGCCATCCTGCGCGATTTCCACTAATGACACATTACAGGCATAGCTGAGCTGGTCCATTAAGGGCGGTTTCTCCTCTGCATTCGGAGATGCCGAGTCTTTGCTTTGGAGAAAGTTACTCAATGATCTGCCATCAGCCAGTGAAGCTTATGTCTGGATTTGCAAGTATTTCTAAAGGTGCTGCTCACTTTAAATGAAGAGGTGATTTTGAATGGAGGTAAACCAAACCCAGGGCGCCTCCAGGCTGGAAAGTCAAAGTGAGGATGTTCAGAGGCGTAAATGGAGCAGAGAAGCAAAACCGAGATACAGTTCAGGTACAACAGTAAGAAATCTGCCACCAAGTTAATGATGTATTTCAGCACTGGGATGGAGAGTTTCCTGCTAGAAAGAGTTGCTCTTCTAGCAATAAAATCCCTCCACGATGCTGAGCTGATGGTGCACGACCCCTGCGCTCTGCGGGCAAACAATGTGGATGTACCAAATTGGGTGGCTGCAGGCTGAGAGGGCGATGGCAGGGGGGCCCCTCCAGCCCAGGAATGGCGCCAAGCCTGCGCTTATAGGGTATAAATATAAAATATGTTCTTGGGCTGCAGACCCGAGCAGCACGTAGCATGCAATTAGAGGCTATTTTAGAAAGGGAGATGTAAACAAAGAGGCTTTACTCTCCCTTCACCTAACATGAATAAATGCATTTAGGAAAATTAATACAGGAGAGGCGGATGGCAGAGCCCTCCACAACCTGCCTTACACTAAGAAATTCCTGTTTCACCCAGCAGCCGGCTTTCAGTTTGTCGCTTTTCTTTGGGTTTTCCCCTTCCCCCAAGACCAGCAGGACCTTTGCTGTCCCAGAAACGGGGACAAATGTGGCCCAGCTCAGGGGCAAATCAGGATTTGAAACCAGACACCCCAACATCTCCCAGTTTCGGTGAGCGCCTCTGTTTTTGAGCATCTGGGGCAGGCAGGCGGCTCGCCTTTTCCCCCGTAGCCCACGGCAAGGCTGGGGAATGCAGAAACAAGCCAGAGAAACACGAGGCCCTCGGGCAGGGAAAGATGTCCTGTGTGCAAGGGCAAGCCAACATTACGGGTTTGGTATGAAAATTGCAGTTTATTCGAATACAGGGTGGCTGGGCACAACAGAGGGTTTTTCTAAGCAGCCACTTCTCTGCCCCAAGGGTCCACGGCTCTCAGCTACGAGGGGCCGCGAGTTACACCAGCAGCACAGAGGAGCAGCCGGCCGTCCCACACTGGGAGCTCACGCCGTCTGGCTCCGGTGTATTTTTATAAAGCCCGAGAACTAGCCATTTCAAGGCTCGTTTAAGATCTGTGTCCCAGGCAGGCTGCCGAATGTTAAAAATAACGAGATCCCTCCCTGCGCAAAGCCAGCCCGCGGGTGAGAGTAAACACGGCCACAGCAAGGGAAGCTGGGGTTTGCCGAGCAGGGAGTGATGTGCTCCGAGGTCGGGGTGGCCGTACCTGGTGGGAGAAATAGGGACAGCATTCCCAGGGATGCTCTCCAACATGACTCACTGCCTGCAAATGCAGTATGGCAAAGGACAGGCTGCTGTGCACGGAGGGGTGATGTCCATCGCTCACCGGTGCTTGCGGGGTGCCCATCCCACAAGGACAGAAAATGCCCATCTGGCTTTATTTCATGCAACAGATCTGGAGAGCACTCCAGCCACAGCGAGGACTGCGATTTGCCTAACTCCAGCTCCACAAGTCAGGAAACCTGATCGTTAACCACCCCCTGACTGCAAAGGTTGAGCTTTGTGCTTGGTTTTTGGTAGATATATGCCTGACAGTCCTACCTAGTGCACTGGGGAGAAAGCAAACCCCAGTGCCTCTATGAAATGGCTTTTAGGTTATCAGAAATGTGGAGTTACCTAAAAGCCAGATGGTGAATAGCAGCCCTGACAGCCCCCACCAGAGGGAGGGCAAAGCCTGGTCCAGACCTGCATCATGTGGCAGGTATTAGTGCTGTGCTCTGTCCTTCCCCTTTACCAGACAGGGCTGATCTTCAAAGTAACTCTTTCTGAGTTTTTTTTATTAGCAAACTGGGCTTTCAATACACACAAAACTCCCACATTTGCAGAACCTGTGAGATAACATTTCCTGACAGCTACGCTACTCATAACCAAACCCCGCAGTGGCCTTCCTGGCACAGCCTTTCTGTCACCCACCACCAGGCTAATAGGCGAGGAGTCATTTTGGCACCCAGGCTGCAGCAGAACCACCTCTCAAAACCATCACAAACCACTTGGGGTAGGATAATCCCCTGTTTCTCCCCCATTACACCTACACAGCCCTCCAGGGAAGCCCCTCGGTACTCCAACAGTCAAGTCAACAGCAGGAGCGGAGCTGCAGCTCTCCGACACCCATTTTGCATCTGTTTGCATTTTCTCCCCCAAATCCTGCCAGCTCCATCCCCCACTTCTGAGCCCAGGAACGCTCCAGACAACTGCACTTTGCCTTGAAATATCTTGAGACCCCTGGGGAAGGAGGAAGAGGGGATGGATTTATTTTAAAAGTTTCATGTAGAACATGGCAAAGAACTGGGGAGGAAGGATTACAGGAGTGGGGGATGCAGTGATGCAGACAGGATGGGTGGGGACTTTGTAGGTTTTGAAATACCCAGAACCTTTTTCCAAGCAGCTCTGCTATCAATGCCCAGTGTCATTGCACCAGGGGAAAACTAGGACTGTAGAAGAAACTAGAGAATCCACGGATGCTTCAGCCAAGTCACAGCAGAATAAATCACTCTGGCTTAGCTGCTTTTTAAGAGCTCCTGAGCAAACAGTAGAGCTCAATAAAAGGCTACTGTTGCCGTTGGCATCATTATTAAACAGCAGACTTTGAAGCCAGCGGCCAAAGGTTGCCTCATGTCTGTTTGTGCTGCAGGTTACACACACGTTTGAGCACCCAGAGGTGCCAATAAACTCCTAATGCCATTTATAGAGTCATTAAACCCAGGACCTCCTGGGGGACTTCACACTGGGGAATCATGTCACACAGTACATCCCCAAGGCAGGTGAGATCCACCTGGAGATCTTCCAGCAGTTCTGCTGTCACCCCGGCGAGGCAAGGCTCAGGCTGCACTTTGCCGCATCCCTCTGCGACGGTGCACAAGGTCCTGAGTACGCAGGAACCAGTCTCAGTCCAGCCCACAGAGGAGGCAAAGTCACGTCTACAGCCTGAGCACACTCAGCAAAAGCTGTGAAACCTTCCCAAGATTTTGCTGCTGCAGTTCGATATTCACAGCTACTCAACCCCTTTTAGCCCCTTCCAGCCAAGGCTGCGAGTCTGACGTCCCAGGTAAGTGTGATCAGCCACTCTAAACTGATACCAGCAAAAGTTGAACAACAGCAAGTGCACGCAAGCACAGCCTGTTATAAAACCCAAGGTGCTGGCAGAGGGATGCACAGCTTTTCTAGGAGAGTTTTAGGGGTCCAGGCTCTTCCATGGCAGTGCTGCTATATTTTAATGCAGAAGGCACTTCGACACTGTGGCAGCTGCAAGCATTAATTCAGTGATGGAAAATGGCATGTAAACAAGCCTGTGTAAGCCAGAGGGAATACACCAAGACCTAGCTTGGGGAGAGCGTGCCTGGAAAGCAAGATCAAAAAAAGTAGTAAAAGCCTTAAATTGAAAATAAAGGCTTTATATGGGGCATGAAGGGCTAGCTGAAGATGAAAGCTTTTCATGTCATTAAGATGTCTGTTCAGAAATACTGTCACAGTTGTACGTCTTGCATGATTACAACAGTGCGACAATAGAGATGGGGAAGTGCAGCAGCAGGGCTCACAACATTAGTGCAAGAGCCACATCACACCCAGGAAGGGTTCGTCAAGCAGCACTGGCCATTTCAGAGGTCAAAACCAGACCATTGCCTCTGCATACAATGGGGATGGTAAGGTCAGGGACACCAGACCAGAGTGCAGAAGAGAGCACCTGAGAATTACTCATTTAGTGGTAGTAATTGAGGAAAATGTTGTTGCTCAGGTTGGCCAGGCTTCAAATCTGCCCTGTTCAAAAACAGACTGCAAGACTGTGGTATGTGAAAACCCCCATCTAGCCCTGAAATTCCTGCAAGAGGAGGAGTTATGACTTTGCTGTGAAAGTTCAAGCTCTGGTTGCTGTAACAGCCCAGCTCAAGGTGTAAAGCTGTGCACTCCAGTGTTTGCAATCCCACAGCCACCTGTGCCACCATCTCATTACAGTGCAAAATACTTAAGCAAGGCTTTTCCCAGCCAGTCCCTTGCCAGTCATTATCTTGTTTCATTTCACCAGCGCTTAGTCATTCTCTCACTTGGTGCAAGCGATCTGAACTCCCACGTGAATTGTTCAGCACCATCTGTATGGGAGCATCGCCTTGACAGACACAGGGGTAAAACCGAGCTGCTAACAAATATCCACAAACCTCCCCAGACTCAGAGACCCCAGCAGCTTTCAGAGCTGTTTCTGCCTTGCTGAGGGTCAGCTTGACACCGCTCAAGACTCCCACCTGACACTGGAAAAAAGCCTCAAAACAGCTGCATATACAGCCTACGGCTACTTTAAACCCCCAAGAGCCAGAGTGGTGACTGAAAGACTGCCTGATTTTGGAAAGAGCTTGGTGCCCACTCCAGCAGGTGGGCAGAGGACCCCATGCTCATACACAAGTGCACAGAGCTTCAGAGCAGACATTAGAGGCAGCTTGCTTTAAAGAATAGAAGTTTGTGGCCATCATACCAGTTTAGTTTCAAAGATGGCTAGTTTCTGGTGTATTTTCCCAGGTGCCATCCATAGTGTGCTAGAGCCTCTTACACCCCTGCCTATACAGCACGTGGAGGTCTGCAAGGCTCCCAGACAGATGGAAGTCTCTGGCTAAGGGGAAAACAACATATTTCCCAGTAGCAGGGTGCCACAGCAAGCCACAAGAAGGGAAATAGTTTGTGATCTCTCCATTATCAAGATTTGCAGGCATGTCAGCTGTCTGCAATGCAGGCACAGGTCTGGCAAGGCTGTCTGCAGCCCAGCTTTGCAGGGATGCAGGTAACTGGAAGAGCAGCCAGGCAGCACCCTGCTGATCAGACCACCTGCTCCTCCAGGCTTGCTGGTAAGATTCCTCCTCCCCAAAGACCCTCACTCACCTGAAGAAGCCCTTGCAGCCTTCACAGGTCATGGCATTGAAGTGAAAGCCAGTGGCTCTGTCTCCACAGACACCACAGATACGGGGCACGTTCCTGTCAAACTCGCCAGCTGGGTCAGAAAGCGATGTGCTAGCAGCCATGGTCTCCATGTCTGGGAGAGCAGAGAAAGCCAGGTATTTATTTTGTAAAGCTGTCACAGCTTTACAAAGAGCAAATTGGATGCAAATAAAAGGCTTTTTCCTTGGCTTCAACACTGTTTGGCAAGAGAAACTTCTCTGTTCCCTTTGGCTCTGTGCACCAACACCACCAAAAAGCAGGTTCTAGCCAGTTTTTAGTAAACGTACACATTTGCTCATCTACCCAGTAAAACCAGGACTGATGCCCCCTTCCCATACCCCAACCTTAAACACAGCACAGACCATGCTCACAGTAGTTTGCTGTGCTTCAGTGGAAGAACTCCTATAGCCCACCCCAAACCCAGATTGTTTTTCTCCCTCTCACTCCTTCGCATTTGTTTTCAGAAAGCCTTGAAGGGACCAGAATTCACCCAGATCGATGCTGTGAAACCACAGGGAAAGAGGTCATGCCGCCCGTACGCTGGTGCAGAATTTCCCTTGTGCACTGACAGGAAGCGGCACCAGCACACTCATGCCAGCTCCCGTAAGTGAGAAAAATCCCAAATACAAGTCAAGTGAACGTTGTTTTAAAAAAAAAATCTTCAACAGGGATGTAAACAAGGGAGGGAGGAAATAGTACTCCCAACGCAGATCGCTGAAATGAATATTAAAATGAAGCTTTTAATAGACTTTCCCTGGCTTACAATATCCACTGGTAGAAGTCTGTCTGCTATTAGAAAGACCAAGTATCTAAAAGCACTGGGAAAATAAAGGTTAGAAGTTTTCACAGTGCAAAATCTTGGTAAAGACCACACTGAGACTGCAGTTTCAGATGGCACCATCCAGTAGCTCAGTAGAACAGGCTGTGTTTGTAGCTCAGCTTACCCTGTGAGTTCTCAGCAGCTCCCGTGCCTCAGTCTCCCCGTACACAGGGCAGAGTTACCCCTTCTGCACATCTCAGGATGAGAAATTTTAAGTTGATTCAAGAGCTTCAAACAAGCCTTTTTTGTTTGTTTGTTTTAAGTATGGCTAAATGTTTTCTCAAGAGGCACTGCAGATAGCTGCAGCATGCTGCACTGTCTCTAGTCTGTTTTCAAAAGGCTTTTAGCTGGTGCTGGAATTGTCCTGTGTAAAATACTCTTTATCAGTCACTCAGTAACTCCAGACAGTGAGTCTGGAGCAAAAGTGAATTCAGAAAAAAGCAAGAGGACAACCCTACAATTTAAGTCTCACTCTAAGTCTACCAGCCTGCTATTGCTTGATCCCAGTAAAGCCTGGACTCCTCTTGATCCCCTGCCAGGGTAGAGCAGCTCTGCAGAGCTTGCACACAAAGCCCAAAGGCCCTTCGGCCAGCAAGTAATGTCCCTGGAGGACCTGGGGACGTATAGCTCCCAAAGCAACTCCAGGAGCTTGGAGTTTTCTCTGATCTTGGTCTCACCTGTACTTCACCTGAAACTTAGCACAGCCAACAGTCCTAGTCACCTATACTGCTTGGAGAAAGCCCCCAGGAAAAGACAGACACAACCCCAAGGACAACATCCTCTGTGCGGAGGAGGGTTATCACTTACCTGTATCTGGAAGATATGCCATGCTCTGCTGGTGCACTTCCCAGGAGCTCTGGAGCTGGGACATGGAGCCACCTGCAATTAAAAAGACAGACAGGACACAGTCCGAGACAGCTCAAAACATCAAGGTCGATGAGTCAAAGGAGAGTGTCCGACTGCACGCCCTGGTCCCGGCTCGCTCCAGCCCCTTGGCGAGACGTAAGCACCATGCCCGGGGTGGGGTGACCTTGAAATAGCCTGCCAGCTCGGGTACCACTTGTCTGGTTCCCACACCACCTCCTCACCGCGGAACCGTGGGGAGATATCGCAACACCCCGGCCACCCTCCGTGCGCTGGCGGGTTGCTAAGGGAGCCGGAGGAACGCACTGGTGAACGCAGCGGCCACCCTCGGCGAGGGCAAGGGCACAGGAAGGAAAGACAGCAGGAGGTGCTCAGCTCGTTCCTTTAACCTCAGTAATATTTTCCTATAAATTTAAATTTCACAATTCAGCCTGCCAAGCGTGCAGCAGCGTGAGACCCACTGGCTTGCATGGGATGGCATAAAGCAGAACTGAATGGCTGCTATAAACATGGGTCCTCCTGCAACAGAGCATGCACGCTCAAAGTCAATGGGATCACCGCAGCACTGAGTATGTGGAGCTTTTCTTTGTTCTTCCAGCAGCTCTGCTCGTGGATGAGAAGCACCACACCGGCACCAGGCTAACAGTGTTGAGACAGAGCTAGGAAAAGGTTTTATTTAGGTGCTTAGCCTTCCTTGAGCTTCTCAAGGCCTGGCTAACCTGTATTAGCAACAGGGTGGTAAGTTGGCTTGTCCCCATGGGTCGCTCCACTGTTCAGCAGAGACTCACAGCCCTCAGCGATGAAGGTGCCACAACATAGGGCCAAAGCAAGGAGAGCTGTGGATGCAAACTGTGTCCCACGGCCAGTCAGCTCACAAAACGTGCCTCCAGCCAGAGGGTTTATTCTCCTTGAGTGCTGCGCTGCAGGACAGCGCTGCAGCTACCACCAAGGGTCACGTCAGGAGCGAACAGCCAAGAGCAGCACTTGCGGATGTCCCCCCGGGAAAGCAGCGCGCAGTGGAGCTTCTGGATCTGGGATAAGCCTGAGACTCACCCATGCTTGGCAGAAACCTGCTCAGGCCAGCTCCCAAGCACCCTCCCGAGCATCCGCCTCTGTTCCACCAGGTTTTGAGTTCCATAGGGGGAAGTAGGGCGCAGAGAGCCCCGAGCAGGCTCGCCTTCCTGAAGGGCTGGATTCCAGGAGTGCCAACAGCCACTGCATACTGGGCCATGGCAAAACACCCGCTGAGCTCCCAAACTGGAAGCTGCTCTGTTGGTCATGCAGGGCATCTCTCTCCAGCAAGCATCAGGGCTGCTTTTGGGTGAAGACCCTTGTGGAGACCTCAGCAAACCTCCTCCCTGCCATACAGACATCCTGACGCACCATTTAATACTGCCCCAGTGCTTTGTCTTGGTCCCTGCTCTACCACACCTTCCCAGGACCATGCATGGGGACACCTCCAGCATCATGAGGCAGGATGGGGAAAGCAGGTGCTGATGGCAACCAGTCACCCTAGGAGAGGTCTCCTCCCACCCTCATCATGCCTTTTGCTTTCTCCAGTTCTCAGTTAAAAAAAAGCAAGACATTATTTGGTCACCAGTGTTGTAATAAGTCTGTGCCAGATGCAATTCCCACATGGATGGTGGCACTGCTTCAACCTACCATCTCTGACTTCTTGGAAAACGTTACTCAGCCCCATAATGGAAGTGACGTCAGTGCGCGGGGTGGAGCGTGCATGGGAGTTTCCCTCCACCCCCATGAAAGGTCGCCCATTCATCAAACCTGACATTTAGCCTTCACCTCTTGGAAGAAGCAAAATAATCTGCATTAGAAGCACTGACCTCTTTCGAGCAGAAAGGTCAAACCAGTTTTGTGGCTGGTTATAGCAAAGTTGCATCAACCCAGTTATTGCCCCAGCAAAGCCCCGGGGTTGGCTCTGAGCAGCCATGCTTCGCTAAATCTAAGGTTTCCCATCACCTCATTCCCAAGGCACCAAATCCATGCATAGGTCAGGAAATTTCAACCTTCAGATGATCCTTCTTGGGGGTTTGTACATAGCTGTCACAGCAGCAAAGCTCAAAGAGCCACAAGATGCTGGCGGGGAAGGCTGCGTGATTGTAATTAGCAACCGGAACCCTCCACTGGGATGCTGCCAGATGATGCAGCAGCACAGAAGCCACCATGGTCAAGGTTTAAAGACATGGGAAAAGTTCACCTGCAGGGGACACCGAGAGGGAAAAACAGTGCAAATAAGCCAGCTGACTGCTGTGCAAAGGGCTCCAGTTGGTAGCTCGGCTCCAGCATCCCTGCCAGCAGCTGTTATTTAGTCCAGGGTTGCAATAGATCCCTCATACCTGGGAAGGCAAGAGGATGCAGCAAGGCAGAAGCAAGAGCTGGCCGCCCCTGTGTCCACCTCCCTGCCTTCCCCAGAGGGGTGACTCACTTCTGCTGGCCACCGGTGCCGGGAAGACCCAACCCAAGCTGGTGCCATGCCTCCCCCTCCGTCTGTCCCTGCGCACAGCCGGCGACGCAGCCGGCCCGTCTCCCACCGGCGTGGGACGGACCAGTGATGCAGCCCTTGCACACGCACAGCCTCCATCGCCGCAGCTGGAAGAGTCATTAACCCCAAGCAGGAAACATCTCCCGCTTTGGCCTCCAGCCTCGTCTGAGTAACCAGAGCTCCGCAGATGCGGACCAGGGGCAGGCAGCAGCTTCCCAGAGCAGGTGGCTGGTGGTGAAGCACGGACAGAGCCACACGCTGCTGGCCAAGAGCCTCGTGTGAGCAGCAGTTCAACAGCTGCGCTCAGGGAAAGCGGCACACAGCCGGGAAGATAGAACACATCTGCTAGAAGCAAAACAACGGTACAAGGGGGGGAGCATCCTCTGGAGGGGTTTGCCCTTCCCCAAACATAACCCAGCTTAAAGGCAACCAGGCAAGTCATCCTGAAAATTAGTGTAACAACCATTGAAAGCACAGCCCAGTGACCGTGGGGTGGCTGCAGGAGCACTGGGACCTCCAGTATGGGGTACAGGAGGGGCACCAGTGCCGCAGGACAAGAAACGAGAGCATGGAAAGTTACCTGCATGTAGAGGGAAACAAGCACAGTGTCTGCTCTTCTTCCTCCTTTACGCCGAGCCCAAAGGAGAATCCTTTGCTTTTAAGTCCGTATATATTTCCAAGTACCCTCAGTAACCACTCAGAAACTGGTAGGAAGTACTTTGCTGAGGTGTTTTCTCATGCTTTATCACTTTCCTTTTTCTCTTGCCAACTTGCAAAACTCACACTCACAGCTCATCAGGACTTGGCAGAAGGGAACAGGCTTCGGAGGATGACTGCTCCCGCCGAAAGCCTTAGTCACTCGCGTTCAGTGTCTGCACAGCAGCAGGTTTCCTTCCCAGCATCGCAGCACCAAACTGCTTCCTTCCTTCCACTAGCCACAGCAATAGCCAGAGCTGGGAATAACACGCAAGCTAAAACAAAACCAGAGCCAGAAACCAGTGCCAGAGGTGTGATGGGAGACTGGTTGTGGGGCTGCTGCTCAGCAGCCAGCTGGGCTTCAGATGCCCCACACTTCCCTGACGCACAAAGCCAGAAATACGTTTTAATGTGAATGTCCAGCATAAGAAATACCTAGAAGCAAGGCCAGGGCTTTGTCTGGCCAAGGCTACAGGTCTGTATTCAGCGAACTGCTCCCCAGGAGGTTCAGGCTTTGCTGAAATTTGGGGGAGAAACCAAGAAGTCTTTGGTGTTTTGAGACTACCATGACTAAACATTTTCAGGATGCAGAAAATAAACCATTACAATACTGTGAAAGTATTTGTCACATTCTCAGTATCCTTGTTGCTCTGTCAAAATGCATTTTTTTGTGAATTTATTTGCTAAGCAAGACAAACAAACAAAAAAAAACCACCTTTACCTGCATGGCCTTAAAGGAATAGGCTGGTTTCTGAAGTCTAAGTAAGTCCTCACCCTTGGCACTACTCTGACTTGCTGCTGAAGATTCTTAAGTCTTAGACAGACCCATTCATTTACATGGAAGTTTTACTATTTTCCTGGCTCGCACTCAGTTAACACCACTGTTGACATGTCAAAACAAAACGATGCTCCATGGAGTCTCTGCAGAGCCTCTGGCAACACACTTGCATTTTAAGAAGCTTTTTCCAGTACAAATCAGGCTATTAATAACATCTAGTTGCAGCATGCGAGCAACCCCTTTCTCTATTAAAAAAGGCAATTAAATAATTTCCTTCTGTAGCTCCAGGGAGCCCTGTTATTTAGCTGCTTTCCATGAGATTTATTAGACAGCGGATTGACAGTCTCCCAGGAAGATGAAGCACTGCTCCCACATGAGCCCAGCACCAGCCCATGCGTGGATGGTGGCTCTGCGTGTTGCACATGGATGGATGTAGCAGGTGAAGCTCCCTGTGCTGCTGCATGGTTCGATCCCTCTTGCCACTGCTTACCTTCATTTCTAGGTTGGAAGATTTTTTTTTTTTTTTTTTTTTTTTTTTTTTTTCAAAACC